>NC_090729.1:169614187-169734980 GCF_036898095.1 Palaemon carinicauda | reverse complement strand
TAAACAAATCATTAAAATTTATTTTTATGTTTATTATAAATGGAAAGTTAATCGAAGAGGCCTAATAAAGGCGGTGAGATATAAAATATATAGAGGAAAATCTATAATTAATTTATAACGTGATAAGATAATTGCTAAAAGCCTAAACACACTTCCGTCTAAGGGAAGGGTCGGCCATTTAAAAGTCAAAGAAAGTCCATACTCTCTTTGTCATCAAAAATTAAATCTATTCAAAAACGAGTTCAAGATTTAAGATGAAGATAAAACACCTGCACTGCGAAAGCTCAAACCAAAATGAAGTACTTCACCAAATATGTTGAGAAAACTCCAGGTTCTACAGCGAGTAAAAGTACGTCTTGTCGACACGTCGACAGAGAAGAAAATTGAGTCTTTGTTTACATCGAGAGTGGTATCTGGCCGACAGTTGGCGCTGGTGGGCACACCCGCAACCTGTATAGCGATTGCTGGCGAGTTTTTACTGTTTTTTGTCTGTCGAGCAACAGAGTTGCAGCTATTATATATTCACCGGCTAAGTTAAATATTTAAAAATAGTATTTATGGGAAATAAAGCTTTTGATAAAAATATTAGTTTGATCATACACAAAACTATAATTTCAATAAAATTTCCTATTTCTATTCTTACCTGATGTTCATATATTGCTTCTTCTCCAGAAGGCCAGTTTAATTGACACTTACAAGTTATTCAAAATTTTCCCATTTTCTTTTACTTCAACCAACACACACCCTTTACAAAGGAATAGAGCTCTCTAGCGGTAAGTGGTAGGAAGCCTAGGTTGTCATAACAGGAAATATAATTTTAGTTTCAAAGTCGACATCATCTCTCCTCTTGATACTGTGAGTCGGTGGGGAGGAGGGTGATCATGTATAGAACATCAGGGAGTATATAAATGAGAATTTTATTATTCAAATTCTATTTATTACTAGGAGTCTCCTCTGATGTTCATATTACTGACTCCGATAATCTGTTCGAGGTAGGGTGCAATTGAAGGAAAGAGATGGATAAATATTAGTACAAGTAATACAACGAGGTTAAGGTTACAAACCTTGTCTAGATTACTTGTCTAGCTTAATTTGATAAACTGTCTAAATTACAGTTAAAAATACAGGACTAAATTTTTTTTTATTAAAGTAATTAAAAATATAGTACTTCACTGTAGATTGGCTTTTAACAATGTTGGTATGCCCATGAGCCACTGCTTGAAACTTTCCATGGAAAGATTTTTATAAAATCATGGAAGTATCTGAACTCCTAATATCATGCACCTTCATTCTAAAACATTTTTTATTTTTGGGTCTGATTCCTTGTACACTTACTTGATCAAATTCTAACAAGGAATGTGAGAGCATATTTGGTTATTGGGTAATTATGGACCCTCACCCCACAGAACAAATTAAGGACACTACCTCCATTACCTTGATTTGTCCAAATATAACTGTATGATTTACTGGACAAACTATTCTCTCCTGAACTGTCTTCATCCAGTTTTAGTGAAGGGATGTGTAAAAATTGAGGCAAACTCTTACTTCTTCAAAACCTTCAGTGCCTGAAGGAAGGTAAAATAGACAAGACCATATTGTGTTCCCCAAACCCTACCTTGCTTGACAACACCTGATTCACTTATGAGTGTAGCCGACGTTAAAGCAAACTAAACGCAAGTCTTTACTAAATGTACATCAACCCCTAGTTACCACCTGAGCATTTAGGTTAAGGGAGAAATTGGGAAGTTTCAGCCTGATATATTACTGTACTCTGAATCACCAACCAAGCTGATTTCTGAGCAAATCAGAGGTTATTTGTCATATTCACAAAGAAATTAAGGAATTGAGAGGTATATACTTTTTAGTTGAGAAACAGTTGCATCTGCATTCTTTGATGAAAAAATCTCATGTCTTAGTTGATTCATCATATGATTGATAGAGTAGCTAAGCCCTAACACTCTAGTAGGTAGTAGGTTGGCCAGAGCACCAGCCACCTGTTGAGATACTACTGCTAGAGTGTTAATGGGTCCTTTAAATAGCCAGTGTACTACATTGGATTCATCTCTCTGGTTACTGCTCATGTTTCCTTTGCCTACACATACTCCCTATAGTCTGGCCTCTTCTTTCCACATTCTCCTCTGTCCACATACATCTAACAACATTGAGATTGCCAAACAATTCTTTTTCACTCAAGGGGTAAACTACTGCACTGTAGTTGTTCAGTGGCTATTTTCCTCTTCGTAAAGGTAGAAGAGACTCTTTAGGTATGGGAAGCTTATCTTCTAGAAGAAAGACATTCCAAAATCAAACCATTGTTCCTAATCTTGGGTAGCACCATAGCCTCTGTACCACAGTCATCCATTGTCTATGGGTAGAGTTCTGTTCCTTGAGGGTACAGTCGGGCACACTATATCTTATTTATCTTCCTCTTGTTATTTTCAAGTTTTTAGTTTATATGTGGAAGATTGATTTTACTGTTGCAATTGTTCTTATATTTTTCTTGTAGTTTATTTCCTTATTTCCTTTCCTCACTGGGCTATTTTCCTTGTTAGAGTCCTTTGGCTTATGGCATCCTGCTTTTCAACCAGAATTGTAGTTTAGCAAGTAATAATATCAATAATAATAATGTTAGGGATCAGTTGTTTGACATGCCATCTCCAATGCCTTCTATCAAAGGCATCCTCTTCCACCAAACCTCTTCTCTCCATACCCTTTTTCAGCTTATCTTGCCATCTAATTCTCTGCCTTCCTCCCATCTCCTCCACTTAACAGTTCCTCCCAAGTACTCCTCACTCCCTCCCCCCATCCATCTTCAACACCTGCCCTAACCATCTCAGTCGTGACAAACTTATCCCATTTCTATTTTCGGTGTTAAGTTGCAAACTCACCCATGTCTCTCAAATGTATCTAAAGTAGGTGGAAAGATCCTATGATAAAGCAGAGAAAGAGATTCTTACTCCTCCCAGTGATTATAGTAGCGGAAGTTTGTACCCTTTAGTATTTTCCATATTCAATTATTTTACAATATGAATGAAATAAAATGAAAGTATAAATTGCTTGGTGAGATGCAGTTTTTGGTTCAATTTTTTTATTATCATTATTATTACTATTATTATTATCATTATTATTATTATTATTATTATTATTATTATTACTTGCTTAGTTGGAAAAGCAGAATGCTATAAGCCCGAGGGCTCCAACAGGGAAAATAGCCCAGTGAAGAAAGGAAATAAGGAAACTACAAGAAAAGTAACAATATAAAATATTCCAAGAACAATAACAACATTAAAATAAATATTTCATATATAAAAGGGATTTTGACAAAGGAAAAATCTATTTCTGGGGAGATACCTGTTTATATTTGAAATATAGAGAAATAAGTTAGACTAGTGTGACCCAGTGTGCCCTCAAGCAAGAGAACTCTACCCCAAGACAGTGAAAGACCATGGTACAAAGGTTATGGCACTATCCAAGACCAGAGAACAAAGGTTTGATTTTAAGTGTCCTTCTCCTAGAAGAGCTACTTACCATAGCTAAAGAATCTCTTCTACCCTTACTAAGAGGAAAGTAGCCACTGAACAACTACATTGCAGTAGTTAACCCTTTGAGCAAAGAAGAATTGTTTGGTAATCTCAGTGTTGTCAGGTATATGAGGACAGAGGAGAATATAGGCCACACTATTTGGTGTATGTGTAGGCAAACCGCAACCAAAGAGAGGGATCCAATGTAGTGCAGTGGAACCTCTACACACGAACGTATCTACATCCGAAGTAAAATTCGAGCAATTTTTCGACTCTACACCCGAAGTAAGCAATTTTCGTCGTACCGGTTGTATCCGAATTTTTCGACACGCGAAGTACAATTCGAACACGTTCCTACTCTACACCCGAATTTTTTTTCAACACCCGAAGTAAACAATACCCATACACATAGATGGTACTCATAGCGCCGGATGTATTTTTTATTTCCGCCGATAGAAAGCAGCATTTCTACCTCTAAGGGACCCTCAATTAGCGTGGCTTGGGACATTCCTCTGTTCTCGTCGGCTTTGTGTGGTTGTGCCCTGTGCCTTCTGCTATTAACTGTGTTTTAATCGTGATTTTTTACATTCATCCTTTTACGGTATTTTACGTAAATCATGGGTCCTAAAAGGCTTAGTTTCGCAAGTGGTAGTAGTAGGGGTGAGAAAAGGAACAAGGAAATGTTTTCTTCAGAAGTAAAGCAAGGCACTATTGAAAAGCATGAGCGTGGCGTCCGCATGAGTGAACTTGCAAAAGAACATCACGACGAACTTACTACAGAGGAGCTCAAGGAACTCCATGCTATGTCTGAGCACATGAGTGATGACAAGGAAAGGATTGAAGAGGTAGAACATGTGTTAGGTTCGGCACAAATAAAAGAGGTGTTAGGAAAATATCAAGATGTGGTCAACTTCATCGACAAATACCATCCAAAAAAATTGAAGGTTTGTCGTGTAGTTGCGCAGTTCGATGATGTTTCCCTAACTTATTTTCGAAACATTCTGAAAAGCTGTACCAAGCAACTTTCTATCGATAGCTTCTTTAAAAAAACCACGAAGCGAACTCGTGATGAAGAGGAAGGAAGTGGTTCAAAGAAAACGGCAAAGAGTGAAGCGAAAGAAAGTGAAACAAAGAAAACGGAAAAGATTGAAGAGAAAAAAATTCAATCAATTTTAAGTGTAGAGTGAAAGTGATTAAAATTAATCATCAAAAAGAAAAAAGAAAATTTAAAAAAAAATATAAAATATAAAAATAAAAAAAATAAATAAGCTAAGTTAGGTTAAAGTTCACTCAGTGTAAGTTAGAATAAGTTACGGTAGTGTACGTTTATCGTAGTCACCCTCTCTACCTCCTCGCCGCCCGTCCGTCTCCTCTCTGCATAGCAAGACCAACACCCGCGCTGGACTTTCTAAGGTAAAGAGACGCTAAAAACCCGTTTCTTATTTATCATTTCTTGATATTTATTCTTTTTTACATGTCTATTATCTAATTTAGAGTGCATATTGTCATGTGTAATTATGTGTAGTAATTTATTAAGGAGTTATCATAGGTTTTTGGGCTCAACCACGGATTAATCCTATTTCAATGTATTCTTATGGGAAAATTCGTTTCTACATCCGAACATTTTCTACATCCGAAGTTGGTTGTGGAACGGATTAAATTTGTATGTAGAGGTACCACTGTACTGTCTGGCCAGTCAAAGGACCCAATAACACTCTAGAGGTAGTACCTCAATGGGTGGCTGGTGCCCTGGCCAACAATTTCCCATCCATCTAGTTGGGTGTGATGGCAGGAAATAAACATGATTTTTAAACTTAAAATCTTTTATATTTCCCCACTTACTTATGAAAAGAACTAGGGACCCACCTATCTCCCAACTTGCAAGGTGATACTTTCGGTGACCGAATACCCTAAAAGTCTGAGGCCTTATTTACTGTATATCTTTTCCCGAGCTCAGCCTAACATCAACTAGCCTGGCATTAAATCCCTACTTGACGAATGGGGGAGCTCTGTCAGCTAGTTTAAAGGAGGGACGGTGCAGCGAGGGGAGAAAATTTTTTTCATTATTTATTTTATTATTTAGAGACCGCCAAGTTGAAACTTCTACATAATAGCTTGTACTATTCAGAGGAAAATATGGAAAATAAATTTGCGTAAAAAATTATGTAAATAATAATAATGATAACAATAGAAAGACCTTAAGTATTTTTTTTTTCACATAAACTGTCCACAAATTAAAAGGCTGAAAATCGTAACGATGATGATAACAATAATATAAAGACAGTACAGTATTTAATTTTTTTCACACCTTTATTGTCGCTATTTAACAGCCAGAAAATGGTTAGCTATTCTATAAATTGATAACATGGAAGTCAAAAAGCTTACCTTTAAGTTTTGCTATCTGGACTACAAGGCTGCCAACAGCACCAGCTGCACAGTTAACCAAAACAGTTTCTCCAGCCTTTGGGTTGCAAATTTCCAGAAAGCCAAAGTAAGCTGTATTGCTGAAAATGTAATAAAACCTGAGTACACTTAATCCAGTTGAATCCATAATGGCAAGTTTATTAAAATACAAGTAACAAACAGTTCTTTCCTATGTAGAAAGAAATCTAAGACCATACCACTTTATATATACAGTATAAGGAAAGAAAAGTGTTCAGAGAAATTTATTTTTACAGTATACAGCAAATTCGTGGTCAGTACCTGGCCACTCTTACATTCTTCACATTTCTAATGAGAATAGGTTCCAGCGACGAAGCAATTTGAAACTTCACTCAATAAAACATACAGTTCATTAAGCATGATTTTAGAGAATTAATGCTATATTTCTTATCAAAATATCTGCTAGATCATTAGGGAAAAATTGACCAAATAATCTTTAATTATGATGAAAAAAAAAATAAGTAAATACTTAATGAATCTGACTTTTTAGACTCTATACTTATTAACAATATTTAATGAAATGAACATAGAGTTGTAGTTGTGGGCATAGTTTAACCAGCCATCAAGTGGCAGTGTCGTGGTGGCAGTGACACTCATAGTCTCACAAAGTACGTCTACTCGCCACCCAACCGCAACCAGAAACTATAACTCTTAGTTGAGCGGTATTTCACCAGATTTTTTAAAAGAAAAATTAAACATAACCAATCGTCTCAACATCAACAAAACAACTGTGTAGGCTATAGATGGCTAAAATGACGCAATGAAGGAGAAAGATGGAAAAGAAATCCTAGGAGGTAGGAGACCCTGCTGCATAACCGCAAACGGAAACAGAGAGTTAACTAACTATATAACCAAGCATTTATTTACACAGCCATTTTCCATTCTCTACAGTAGACATGCCATCATTAGTAGACAATAGTACACAAGCCAATGCTTACCATATTGGAAGTCTATGTATGAGGTAAATATTTTGTAATAAACTGACTGACATTACAATATTCCCATTACAACCTAGACTCCCATACTAAATATCAATCATCCCTCCGTCCCTCTCTCTCTCTCTAACAGTCGGATGAATGTGGGTATCAGAAGGATGCACAGACAACTGTCGCCAGTTTCAGTCATCGGAAAATACTGTAACTGCAAAGCCTCACTTCTTCCTTAATATCCCTCACATACACCAATCTACCAACCTATTTATCTAAAAGAAAAGCAAATGATTAAAACAGCTCATTGGGGATACCGGTAGTACATCTGTATTATCCAGCCGAATTTCAGATACGCTGAAAACATGCTCCTCTTAAAGGACGAGGATTTGTAAGCTTAAAGGAATAAAAGACATTTCTCTAAACCTATTTAACTATTACTGTAATTCTCCTTGTCAAGATATAGCTAACAATTGTTTAGTGTTGACCACTTATCAAAATGAATTAGAATATAACTTCATAGGCAATAGTATAGGGAAAGTTTGACCACAGTACTTACCCAGGCATTCCTAAAGCCCCTAAACTTAAGCTTCGAGGTAGACCATCAAAATCAGGAATTCGAAAGCATCCACCAAAATAAGATGAACTCTCTAAGCTGTCTTTCCTTATCAAAGTGTGTGTCCGCCATCCAGTATTATGAACTAGATATGAACCTTCAGGCCAATCCTTGTTCTTGCTTTCAACGACCCTGTCCACAAAAACAAAGAATACTGTATATACATCGAGACAACATTGCACTAAATCTTCATCATCAAAAAGTTGTATTATCACTTTTTAAAATTTTGTACTATATTATTAGGTACATATTAAAAGCATAATCTTACCGACATACTGCTGTGCCAGTCATTACAGTGTCAAGTTCAATTTGTCTTGCTCGGTACCTTAAATACGGATCAACGCTCACATATTCAGCCACAACAATGACATCTGAAAGTACAAAGTATCTGATTATGGAGTTTTCTTTTGTAACAGCAGTATGGTCATCATTATTAACAGTTTTAAACTGGGCTTTTTTTCAAAATTGGCTAAATTGAATTAAAAATAATGAAACTGTATCTGAATCCTCATTTAAAATAAAATCATCCAAACAAACATGGTAAATCTTGAGATAATCTGCAAAAGTTGATGAGAACGTAGAATCTTATAACAAGGAGTATGCTGGTAAAGGGGGAAGGGGACAATCCTTCATCTGAACAATCAGACAGTGGGCTTAGTTTGAGGTGGGATTTACTGCACAAGTGAAGAGAGGATTTATAATCTAGGAAAAAATCAAACCATCTTTCAAAATTTTAATTTGTTGATATGCATTGTCAATTAACAGACAGATGTTCAGTTCTACCCAGATATGTCAGGTTCCCGGCCACATGGGTGAGCAAGGAAGGTATGGCTCCTATCATTACCTGTACAGCCTAATATATAGGATGTGAAGCTGACACAGCCCTACAACCAAATATTACATCTTAAAAAATAAACATCTTACAACAGACTACTCTGTTTAATACCACATCAGAATATGTGAGCTCTTGCCAACCAGCGCAAATGTGACAACACCATGAATGAGGAAGGATATAACCTAATAGGTCTCTGAACAATGCTTCATCTAAGCTATGGTCACAGATTGGGGGTTTCTGCATTTCGCTACAACCGCAACCTCAAGAACAAATGAGAATAAGTCCCCTTTCTTGGGGATGTTGTCTCAGACATGACAGGACAGCCCATGCAACTCACCTACTCTCTTGTAGATACTAACTTACCAGGCCAGACTTGAGAAAGATGGGCAGTAAGCCACCTGGTGAGACAATAAGGAGACGAAGGTCATATTCTACACATAACCATAACTTTGTAAGGCATTCAAGAATGTTCAAAGCTCTAATAGACCATGATACTTAAACTAAAAGAAGTCTAACTTCCTTCAGTAAATAGGTACTTGGGAAAAGGGCTAGGAGATACCCCTCAACACAGAAAAGAGAAAATTATCTTGGCACAGGTAGGCAAGGAACACCACAATCATCTGTTGATGAGAAATATTCCTCTCACCACATCAATAGGAGATACTGGAAAGTCTCTACCATAAAGGGCAATAGAATTTACACTGATATTGACTGCAGAAGCAAGATAGCTAAGGGTTACTTTCTCAGGACCTCAATGAGAGGGCTCATCAGATTGTACCATTCAGCATCTGGCCACCAAGGAGCCACTAAGGTCATTCTGAGACTAGGGGAGGTCAATATACAACTAATCACCCAACATATCCGAGTTAACATAGGAAATCTATACTCCTCAAGGTTGCCCTATGGATGCTAAAAGGCAACCTCCAGAACAGCTAAAAAGGTCTAGTACAGGGTATGTACAATACTATGAAAAGTCTTTGTACCAACATGAAAGTGTAGGGACCATTCCTTCCCTATGAACTAGCCCTGAAGACTGAATTAATCTGTCATTATATTAAAAAAACAGGAGGGCATCTAACTAATAGGTCAATCGTGTGAAGAGCCACCTACTTGTCTACTTGCCTTGACAAAATCCAAAGGGAAAGGAGATAATCTCCCCATCTTATTAAAATATGACACTGTAGCTAAGTCATGTATTGTAGTTATTCATGTCCAATACAAAGTGAGCCATCAACCAATCTTAAAATGTTTGCAATGCCTGAACTGTTCCCATTACAAGAATGTTATGTGCAGGCGAGTGTCATCCTAAACCAAACAAGATTATCAAGTGTGCACACCACCTTTTAGTTGATACATCTAAAAATGGAAGCATGTCTAGAGTGGGATGGAGGTTAAGAGAAATTTGCATAAGGTTCCTGTTATTTAATTTCCATACAATACAATGCCTTTTGGTAGAGTGCTACAATGAGAGTAAGAGCAGACAGAGGGTGAGACCAGTGCAACCTTATGACAACAAGCAACCATGAAGTATCTACCAAATCAGAACTAGTTGTTCCTCATGAGACAGGAATTACACTTATTTGAATGTGTTGAACCAAGAGTTTGCAGAAAAAAACTTTCCTTAGTACCATGTTAATCCAAGAGTTTGCAAGAAAAACTTTCATTATTTCCATGTTAATCAATATAGTGAAGAGCTTCATCTACTACTTGCATAAGATCTGACATCTCAATGTTTGTCACTATTCTCAAATCCTGACAAACAATTAAATAAGGGAGTCACTCTTGATTCTTAAAAAATAGTTCCTTGCAAGAGACCAAGATCAACCACTCATCAAGATACCGAAAGGGATGGATCCCAAGTTCACACACGAGTGAGCACTGAGCACATAAGTAAAGTCCTAAGCACAAGGCTTTGAAATAGATAGGCTCTCTAGGGCAGGAAAAGGGAAGCTACTAACAAAAAGTACTGATAGATGGGTGTTTATTTTATCTGAAATTACACCCCTCCCAGTTTATCTAAAGTATGAAGCTTTCTTCTCTGATGAAAGCTAACACAGAAAAGTTAACTTTCATCTTGAACAAGGTTAGAAGGACCTTATTCAGATGAGAGACACTAGTGGCTGATTTCCAGTCCCTGCCAAGAAGTAACAACAGAAGCAGCTTAGAAAATCATCACCTAGGATTTTCTAAAAATTCATCTCTACCATTGTTCAATCTACAGCAAACCATGAAACAATTATACAATCTAAGAGGCTTGAGCCAATAGACCTCTCTATTTGTTGCTGTTACATAGCCAATGGGGTGACAGGCCTTTCCCTACTCATAAAAGCAGGAAAGGAGCAGAGCAATATCTAGCGACCTCCTCAATACTTACACGTCTACCTTTCTGGCAGGGGTCTAAAAAGAAAACTGAACAGGGTAAAAATACTTCTGAGCCTTGGACTAAGAAGGCTGGGAACCTAGTCAGGACCTAAAGAAGAGAGAACTACTGTTCCAGCAATAGGTCGATGGCATAGCCACCCTGGGAGCCATGATTAATGTTCCCTTTGCAGTCCCCCAGGTGACTTTAAAGGAATCTAAATGGGGGATAGCAGAGACCATAGCATTAATTGCTTGTAACTCTATTGTTGTTTCAATACTACCTTTGAAAAGAAAAAAAAGGAGAATCCTGCACCTATCTATCAATCTAACGCAATACAGAGAGAAGAGCCCTTGACCAAAATAGGGGGAAGAGATGCATTACTCAACCCTATTCTCATTCCATAGATTGCAGCAATGTCTAAAATGAGTTCCAGATACCGAGGTGTGATCTGAAAATGAAAAAAGTGACCAAGTACAATGGTTCATTTCCCCCTACATCAAGGCTAAAATAAAATTTACTAAGCTGGTCTTATCTTGTTTGAGGGTACACTCAGGGACACTATTCTATCTCTTTCCTTATTGCCTTTCCTCACTGGGCTATTTTTCCTGTTGGAGCCCTTGGGCTTATAGTATCCTGCTTTTCCAACTAGGGTTATAAGTTAGCTAATAATAATAATAATCATAATAATAATAATAATAATAATAATAATAATAATAATAATAGTAATAATCAAGTTAATGAGAACTTATGCTACCTGTTTCAAAATATCAGTCCAGCTACATAAACAGAAAATGAAATTTGCCTTCACAATTTATCTTCGCTAAAGCTACCAAACAAAAGGAGACTAAAAAATAACCTCTTGATGCTCAGAGGCTCAAACAGTGCCAAAGTCAAACTTTGAAGGAACAGAATTGCATCCCATACTAGAGGCCCGAGTTTGTGGAGTGAGCAATATTATTCAAAAATCTTTATAAGCTTGAAGAATTCCCATGAGGAAGAGAGATCCATTCCCTTCTTGGAGACTGCTTTTCTGGTTTGACTCTGTACTGTACATAGAAATGTCAGTACACAACTCATTTCTGAAGGCTTAGCTCAAGGAGGAAAAGTTAGCCTTTAACTACATCCCACTTTTTCTGGTAATTCACTGTACAGTGTACTGTACTATACATGGCTGCTGAGTGCACAAGTATTCATACATCCCCTACCAGTCTTGCAAGAAGCTGGATAGTATCAAACCATAGTGTGCCAATAATTTCCCACCACTGGTATCTCAACTATGGAAGCATACTATCTCTCATCCACAAACCTTTTCATCTACACTATCTCCAATATATCTTTTATCATTTCTGCTGATTATTCAACCTTCCATACATGTTCATCCTTTACTTTAAAAGCTAATCTATATTTGTCAAACTAATTATATAAGGAAAAATTATCATTAGACAAATACTGCTGGTCGAAAGGCATAGCTCATATTAGAAATTAAATAGAATTTCCTTGTCAACATAGATATACCTACCTCCATCTCCACAAGGTGGAAGCTCTTCCTCCTTTAGCGTAAAGTCATCTTTTTTAGGTGCTCCCTCTGGTCTTCGCGACAAATACCATACTTTACTAACAACCATTTTCTCTCCTGAAAATGTTATAAAAATATAAATATATTAACAATTTAAACAAGTTAAAAAGCAACTGTTTCTAAGTTTACCTTGCGGAATTTATTACCATAAACTAATTCAATAGAAAACAAAGAAAGTACCAAGCGCTGAACCTCTATTATAATTCATTTTTTTAAATTAACACCTTTTAGTCAAATTGTACAGTACAATAGAGTATTTAGTTCATATTAGCTCTCTTGTTAATTCTAAATTTCTTACACAATATTACTCTTC
The DNA here is from genome assembly GCF_036898095.1 of Palaemon carinicauda. Classification (NCBI taxonomy): domain Eukaryota; kingdom Metazoa; phylum Arthropoda; class Malacostraca; order Decapoda; family Palaemonidae; genus Palaemon; species Palaemon carinicauda. Next base: position 169,722,389 of record NC_090729.1, on the reverse strand, counting down.
ATTAGTTGATAAAAAAAAACAGTGATTTTCAAATGATAATTGTTTTATGCTTCATATTTACAATTATGAATTATGCTTTTCAACATTTTCCTTTAAATTCGTCAACATCAGGGATAAACAAAACATTCAAAACATATTACTGAAGCTGACAAACCCAATGCCAAAGACAAAACAAGTAGACTACTCCCAAATCTTGTACTTTCTTGTCATTGTTATTTCAAATACATATTTGGGAGTTTAAAATGTTTATAAAAATAATTACTGTATCTTGAAAAACTATACAAAATCATAACTTTAATCATGATAAATCACTAATATTTAATGGTTTTACAGCAGTTCCTAAAGCTTTTGCCACAAATCCCATTTATTACACATTCAATATCAAGTTAATGGCCTTTAAAGGCTGTTCTGATTGACAAATTATCAATTGTACCTTACTAACACAATGCTATTAAAGACAATTGAACTCAATTGCACCATTATTCATGATAAACAACCTAAAGCCAACATAATTTACAGTACAGTAAATTACACAGGAATTCGTTATAAATAGACTAATGCTAATACTATTTATAATAAAGTATACAAAATTTTTGTATAGTGTAAAATATTAACTGTGCACTGATAAATATCCACAGATTGCTATTATCATGATTTTGGGATTAAAACTACTTCCTATACCATTGTACTGTACTTTACAAATTCCACATTAATGTACTATACTGTAAAGTACAGTACATGTAATACGAAGGTGGTATGAGAAGGTCACCTCTGTAGTGTATTGACCTTCCATAAATTTATGTTTAGGTGCCTATTGCACTCTTGGGGGTGCTGGGGAATAATTCAACTTTATTTGCAGTTTGTTCCTATGCAAATAAAAACTTCTCATTTATATGGGAGTCTTCTTTAAATGGGAGAAAGACCTTATGTAACAATGTTAGGGCATCTGTCTGACCCTTGACTCAGGCTAAAATAACAACTATCACTACTGCCTTGTTTGAGAGGCAAGGTCATGATGTCAGCCTAAAGTGATAACTGTTAAAGCCACAGCCAGACAAGTTTGAGATTTGTTTAAGACCAATTTCTTATAACATATATGCATCACAGTGGCATTCTTACCTTCATAAGTGGTCATCAGTGTAGGTACTCCCAAAGAAGGAAAGCGCTTTCATTTTACTCTCATACCTCATTACCATTATTGTCATCTTGATACATAGGTTTAAACTATCTGTTGGGCAGCTACCACAAGACCTATAAGGAGAATGTGTCCAAACATCTGTGGATTCAATCTTTTAAGTAATGGGCTGTGAAGGTGGTCTGTCTATTCCAGACCCCAGCACTAAGCATCTGTGCCAAAAATTGGTTCTTGCAGAAGGAAGGTTGCAGCAATACCAGGAATGTCATGAGCCTTGGGAGGGGCCCCAGTTGCTGCTGCTCCCGATGACTAGTATGCTCTCATAATACTCTCTTAACCCGAAAGAAATAGTGTTCTTGGTTACTCCATCCTTGTTCGGATGTGTGGTTACAAACAAGTTAGGGAAGAGAGAAAAGGTGAAGTAATTTTTAGATAAAGACGGACTGCCCCTGTAGGACAAAGTAAGGTGTCAAATTGGTTATTAATCATTGATGGATTTTGGGTCTTAGCTATGAATTCTGGCACAAAAGAAATAGACAGATCTTTCCAACCCCTGGAGTGTAACAATAAGTGATACAGAACATGCAGTTCACTCACTCTCTTTGATTATGCTAGATCTAAGAGGAACACCTTTTTCAACACAAGGTCCCAGTCCGATGCCCTGCGAGGAGGTTTGTAAGTGCTAGCTTTAAGGACCTTAGAACGTTTAACACACTTTAGAACAGGGGTTTGAGTTCCCGAGGTGGGCAAGATTGCTCAGAACTTCTGATTAAAGTCGAAAGTTCCCACATGGAGGAGAGATCAATCCCCTTTAGTCTGAAAACCTGGCTTAAGACTGAACAATAGCCTTTTACCACTGTGACTAAGAGAAGTTTCTCCTTCTGTAGGTAAACTAAAAAGACTGCGATCATTGGTATAGTGGCCTTGAGTTTAGAAATGTTCCTTCTATGCCACTAATTACAAAATAGTAACCACTTTGCCCGATAGACCACTGTGGAGGACTTGTAGAGGTATACTGAAAGTTTCTCTGCCATTGGTCTCGAAAAGCCTTTCTTTTGGAGGAGGTGCTGAATAACCTCCAGCCATGAAAAGACAGGGAGTGAGCAGCTTCATAAACTTTTTCATGTTGGGCTGACGTAGCAGGTTTGGCCAATCTTGAAGTTCTCTTGGAACAACTCCGCCTGCGGCAAGCTTGGCACAACCAGCATTACTCTTAGATTTTGTGACAGACTAATCTTGTCAAGACCTGACTGATCAAGCAAAACTGAGAAAATGCATAGATGTCCATTCCGTCCCAGGAGTGTTGGAAAGTGTCTTTTATTATTGCTACTGCTAATGGGTCCGGGACTGGAGAACAATACACTGATAGTTCATTGTTCAGATGTGTGGCAAACATGCATATGGTAAGGGAACTCCACAAAGTTAGAGACTTTTTGACCTTTGAGGATCCAAAGACCATTCTGAACCAACTACTATATTGTCACTACTGTAGTAGGCTCAGATTGCTTGCTTCCATGTTCTTTTTCCCAGGAATGAATTGAGCCGAGAGTTGAATGGCATTTACCTGTGCAGTGTTGCATCCCTTCTGTCAAATGACAGAAAAGACGGGATACTGAGCGATCTGCAACCTGTATGTTAAAATAGGTCACCAAGGTCATGCTGTTGCTCGTTAACACTACCTAGTGATCAATGGTCATTTCTGCAAACTAGATTAATGCCAGATACGCTGCCTTAAGTTCCAGATAATTTATGTTGAAGGACTTGGCCCACCTGCAAACATAGTCCTGAGATTTGATACTTCCTCAGATGGGCTCCCCCATCCCTGGCAAGAAGCATCTGAAAAGATTAGAAAGTCTAAGTTGAAATCTGTAAAGGTGATCCTGCTAACAGATTCCTCTCCTTTAGTCACAACAAGAGATCTGTTACCATATCTCAAAGATCTTCACAATAGCAAATGGGGAGTCTGAGGTCTTTGGCCATTGGTTCTTTAGTGCCCATTGAACTGAGTGAAGTTGTATCCTCCCAAAGGATACCAGTTTCTCTAGGGAAGCAAGGTAACCTAGTAGCTTCTGCCAGAAGTGAGCAGGAAGGAACTCCTTCGCGAGAAATAGTGCTGCAATCTGTCTCAATTATTGGACTCTGTCTGAAGATGGAAATACTCTGGCTTGGACCATATCTATGTCAATGCCTGAGAACATTAATGGCATTATAGGTCGAGTTTCGACTTCTCGTAATTCAGCCAGATACCCAGGTCGCATGTAAAATTCAAGAAGCCCTCTGTGGCGGATAAGTTGGGATCTTGACTCGGCCAGTAGGAACCAGTCTTTTAACAACCGCAAAAGCCTTATTCCCATGGTGTGTGCCCATGAGGAGACTAGAGTGAACAAGCAAGTGAACAGCTGTGGCACTATTGACAAGTTGAAACGCAACACCTTGAACTCATAAGTTTTCTCTAAAAACGAAATGCATGTACTTTATCTCAGATGGACTGGGATCTGAAAGTACACATCCTGAAGATCTATGGTCAGCAAGAAGTCGTTCTTTCTGATGGCCCTTATTACTTACTGTGCTGGGGGCTCCATCTAGAACTGAGTTTGTAGCACAAACTGGTTCAAGCGAGAAAGGAAGTACGACAGGTCTCCAACTTCCCAACAATTTCTCCACTAGGAAAAGGTTGCTGAATAAACCCAGGGACCTGTCAAAGACTTCCTCTATTGCTTCATTGTCCAGCATCAGAGAAATTTTTTCCTCCAAGAGCAAATATTTTCAGGATTCCATCAAATACAATGATGGGATCATCAGAGTCAAGAGTTAATGAAGGGTGACCGCTCATGAACGGGAAACAATATCTCAAGCGAAGAACTTCTACAGCCCATGGATTTGCAATGAATAATTGTCACCTTGTTCATCAATGTTGCAGGCATCACCCTACAGGTGGTAAGTTGGGGGATCTTCCATCCCTAACAGGTACCTCAACATCCTTCACTCTTGCAACTGGAAGCATACACCCTGCAGCGAAAGGAAGTTGAGGGCTCCGACTGACTTTTAAACTGCTGTTTATTGTCTGGTTCTGGTGGCAGAAGCAGCTGAGAATCAAGATGCTGCAGATCTTCTCAGGAATGATGTTTGGCAGGTCTCTTTTTATTACTATTATTATTACTTGCTAAGCTACAACCCTGTTTGGAAAAGCAGGATGCTAAAAGCCCAGGGGCCCCAACAGGGAAAATAGCCCAGTGAGGAAAGGAAACAAGGAAAAAAAATATTCAAAGAACGGTAACAACACTAAAATAAATACTTTCTATATAAACAATGAAAACTTAAACAAGAGGAAAAGAAATTAGATAGAATAGTGTGCCCAAGTGTACCCTCAAGCAAGAGAACTCTAACCTAAGACAGTGGAAGACTATGGTACAGAGGCTATGGCACTACCCAAGACTAGAGAAAAATGGTTTGATTTTGGAGTGTCCTTCGCCTAAAAGAGCGGCTTACCGTAGCTAAAGTCTCTTCTACCCTCTTCTCACATTTCTCTATCACCGCTGCTGCCCCTGCTGGTGGGAAAAGAGTTGGATGATCTGTGATATTAGAGTTCACTAGGCTAAAGGAATCCCTATGAGTCATATGCATTGGGAACTTTGCACTTACTATGTCTCTCCTCTTTAATACACAGTTTCCCCAGATAAAAGCTGTCTGATAAATAACGAACTCTGATGCTTTTGCCCCTGATTAAACAAGACCTTCATACTGATTTCTCGTACCAGGAACAGAGAGATTTTCTGATACTGCTCCTATCCAATGGTCTAGCCAGGAGCAGGCCTGAAAAGCAGACATAGCTGCTGTCCCCAAATTCTGCAACTCTGTGGCAGAAAGGGAGGCAGGAAGATGATTCTAGTTCCCACCATGCATGCCTGGTGCCAAGTTCACGACATTTGGATCAATTGGAAGTGGACTAGGATATGCGCCTCTCTGTACATACAAATTCCTCTGTCTAGATAAAGCCAGAGGAGGAAGTTTTGACAATTAACTATATCTTTGGGAGTTCCCAGCATCCTAAATTTGCTTATTAATCAGCTCCAAAGTGTTTTTTGCTTGGTTCAATACAGTAATGAGACATCGAACTTATGGCAAAACATTTTGTGGTTCTAAGAAGAAACCATCTATCGTGCAACACCTTCCTACTACTTAGGCACGAGGTGGTTCACCTAAACCATCTATGTGATGTATGAGGATTTGTAGAAAGTGGGATGCCTCCCCAAGTTCCAATGAGGATACCTCTACGGGAGCAACACCTGTCACTTCTGTTGCCACTAAGCCACTTTGTTCTGGGATTACCCCAATAACAATTGGTTTCAGAATTGAGGATCTGATTTTAAGATTGGACCCCGATAGTATAGCCTCTTGTTTTGGAAAGACTCAATGCCTTTAAACTCTCCCGTACACATTTTTCATCTCTCATCTCACTCCTGATACATGGGGAGGAATGTCTACAAGTTCTCTCATTAAAAACTTCAGTTCTGTGATGAGCCAGTTGTTCATGTCTATAATAAGATGGAGACATGAGGAAAGGCTTAGATTCCCTCTCTGGCATCGAATATTGCTCATGCATATCCCACGGAGATTCCCTCCACTGTACCTGAAAGCAGAGTACAGTCAGTCCTCCTTATAGACAGGTTCTTTCTTGGTAATTTTGCTCATACACAACACAAAGAATCCTATAATCTATTACATGTGAATAAAAAATCACATATTCGCGGGTTCGTGGTAAGTACTCTCACAGCGCGATGATTTCAGAACGACCGTGCTCCTTTGCACCCGGCTCGCTTTGCGCCACTTTCTTCTCCGTCCAGCACACAACATTACATCTCTTGCTGACTTGGCCTCAGTCTTGCATCGTCTCTCCTCGCATGTGCATCTCCCACTTTAGTCAGTACTTTTTGAGCAGAATCATGTTTTAATGTAAAAAGATGATGTACAGTATTTGTTTAGTACATACTCCTGTAATGTATATACTGTATATATATTTACTGTATAATATACTGTAGATGTGTGATTCCCTACAGTACTGTGCAAGACATGACGCATCAGGAGTTGCATCATGCTACAAGACTGCGTAGAACTTCGTATGAAAATGGTTAGTAGTCTTTGTATAAAATATGTATGATACACTTAGTTAATATTAAATATGAAATCATTGAATACATATTGTACAGTATAGTATTACAGTAATGTACTGTACTGTATAGTATTGTCTATTAACTAGACTGTACAGTACTGTACATAAATACAGTACTACTGTACTCTACAATATATAAATCTAGGCTAAGTTTGCGTTGAGTTATCAAACAGTGCGAGTTGTCCTATCAAAAACAGCGAACACTTACAGTACAGTACATATGTTAGTCATATACACTACTGTATCATTAAGTGTTATATTAGATAATAAAAGTAGTGTTTTGCTGTTTCAAGTGTCCCGATGAGTGGTGTTTCGTACTGCACTGTACCGTAGCCTTACCGTGTACAGTACGTAGTCCATGTGTGTACATATACTGCACACTTGCTGAAATGTGTTGATTCATCAGTATAATGCTTCTACTATAATATAAACTAAGTGAAAACAATATTAGGCAGTACTCAGTGTGTTATTGAACCGCTCAGCAATGAGTTGTTAGGTTAGGAGTTATTCCACCCTATGGAAGCAAGCATTTGTGGATTCTCGATCTTTGCACCTATCTCTGTTACCTAAACCGCGTGAATATGGAGAGCTAACTGTAATATTGGGGGTAAATAGATCTCTTGTCTCCTAAAGGGTTGTTGTTCATGATAGGCAGAGAGGGGGATAGGCGAGGAACTGCCAGATATGGTTCTGCCCCCCTTTTCCTTTCATGTAGGATCACTGGTTCAATCTGCAAATTAGGTAAATCTTTCATGTATTTAGGATTAGACCTAAACGTAGATTTATTGTTTTTTCTGATACCCGAAAAAAAATGTGTCGACCTAGTCAGAGGCGACTTTGTCTCGTACACATTCGGGCATGTTGCTAGCATTCTTAAAATGGCGGCCATGTATTCTGTCTGCGGCCACATATTGTTAGTGATGCATTCAGCAGCCTATTAACTGTGGAACACATGCTTGCAGTGATGCGTTCAGGAGGAGTGCGAGACCCCACTTGTGCATTACTATTTTGCACAATACTACTTAAGCTTTTGTGTAACTATTTGGGGAAAAGGACACACAGGTCCTTTGTGCATCTGCGGACACAAAGAAAGATTCACACCCCCATTAGGCCTATACGACCAGTTTTTCCGATCTTTTTGCACTTTAACCCCTTGTAAGGAGTCTGGAAGGGTTGATGCATTTCCAGGAGAAATAGTAACTTTTTTTCTAATGGGAAACTTACCATTTGGGTCCTTGGGCATTACTGGCAGGCCAGACTCACTGTGGGATCTCAGTAAGGAATATCAGAACTCTTCAAAAGTTGAAGGAATTGGAGTTACATGTTACATGTCCATTCGGCAAGCAGTGAGAGTACCGTGTTGGCATGTTATTAGATGGTAACTAATCTACATTAACACCAGATATCTGGATCATGGATGAGAAATATCCTTGTTCTCCTACATCTGAATTATAAAACTGTTACCCCCAGCTTAGGAAACTAGGTGGGGATGGTGATCTGTTAGGCTTTACAAACTCGGGAGAAATTAGTGGTTCCTGTAATGAATCTGGCTCTGCTTGGTCAATTGCCAAGGCCAGAGGGTCATAATCACTCTAAATAGTCTCCATCTCACCAAGTATAATCGGAGATAACTCATCTACAACTTCCTGTTTGATCAAGTAGCCGCCATTGTTTGTTATTAGCATCTCTAAGAATCCAATAATGAAGGGTAGCACAGGGAAAATTCAAGGCTCGTACAAGAAGATTTCTGCTTCTTGCCCTCTTTAGAGGAAGAAGTAGAGGAGGAATGATCCCTTTTAGCTTATGAAGGTACCGCAGGTCTTGGGTGGCACCCCTGAACAATTACACATTCCACATATCTGCAGGCATCCTCAAACACTCTCAAAATCCCTAACACATTGGAAAAGAAAAAGCCAAAGTTAATAAACTGTCAAAAAACCAGAGAGAGAACATCTGTCCTCATTGACAGCTAATATCCAAGTGGTTTGCCCGTGAGCAAGCGGGGAGTACACCCAGTTACTGACCGGTTGTTGAGACCTCGTTATAATTCTTAAGTGCTGTATTCCAGTTTTACTGTTATTCTGTTATGTAAAGGAAGAGGTTTTGTATTTGTGTATGAACAACTATTTTTTATAACTACTGTATACAATTCTGGGGCCTTTAATAATTTTGTCAGTGATAGTAACTTATGGGCTACTTGTCCTCTGAAGAAAATGGTTCCCCACAGTAATCTACATCCAAGATCTCTGCACTGGTGTCTAAAGACACACTGGTTGAATAACCAAGGCCTACTCCCTGTGCAACAGCAAGTCAGATACGATTTGGATTGGTGGCTGAGGGACGAGAATTGGTTCAAAGGGTCTTCATTAGAATTTCCTACTCCAGAAATCCTTCTTCACAGAAGCATCAAATGAAAGCTGGGGCATGCATCTAAGAGAACATGTAATCACAAGCCTCTGATCAAAGGAAGAGAAGCCTTCATAACAATATCAAAGATGAAGGCTGGATTATTGGTGTCACAGTCTCTCCAACAGAGTTTGATAGGCCTTCCTTACATGGGCAAAGCCACATGTCTGGTTTAGGGGGTGGACATCATTGCACTTATCAATCACTCTGCAAGGAGAAAAAGAAAAAAAGATTAAACAGCCATGGCAGAGGCGCAGCAGAGTACATGTGTAAACAGCTGCAGCTGAAGTAAAAGTGGAGGTTGCTCTACCTGTCAGTTGGGTGGGGCTTCCGCGCCACTTGGCGATCAACTATGTTTACCTTGTTAAAAAGTCTAACGGCCATTCCAGCTTCGCTGATGTCATATTACTATTAAAGGTCAATAGTTTGTATTATGTGTAGGAACAAATACAATTTGGGTTTACACCTCCATAAGCATCAAGGTTGATCAAGAATGTTTTAATTTTATGGGACCAAAAAGCTAAACTAGTTTGTTTAGCTTCAGAAAATCAGGAACTAGTAAGGCTGAGTTTCTCATTAGAGTACTTTGCTTACTGTTAAACACATCAGCCAAAAAGGTTGTCATTTGCTTAGGGCAGTGAGTGACAGAGACATTTGGATAAAGCAAAGGAGGAACTGATTTGACCAGAGTTTATCTTTAACTTCTTATTTTAACACACAAGAAGAGATTCACGGGTAAATCATACTGACCATACTCTCATTCAAGAGAACAATAGACTCAACACCTTTATACAACTGAAACCAGTTTAAATACAAAAGATAACTCAAATGCCATTCCAGTCTGCTGAGATTATATATATGCAGTATCTAATGAATATGACCTCAGGGACAGGCTCCTCGGTACTAATTCCTTACAAAAACACTGCATGATCAGATGTCCCAACTCGAGTACAAACCTTGCTTGTTATACCACAGAAGTCTGTTACCAAACTTTCAAGCAGCTTAAGGTGTGGAATATTCACAAACACACACACACACTATAGGGTGGTCACCATGGGAAACCTCTGCAGAGGCAAACAGTTCCACCACTCACTGCAGGATTGAGTTCAAGTACATGTGGCAGTACAGTATTCATATACAAGCAAAAGTACTATAATAAGTTACAAAAGTAAATGCTAAAAATGTGGCCACTACTAAAGTTCAAGTACCAAACAATATAATTTTACTTAAGTACAGTACTAGTAATAGTACACTTTGACAAGTTATCCATCACTATAATGAAATGTTTATTTCAAACCTGGTAACATTTACTAAAGCAGAAAATATGGTAATAAAAACAATACAGTAATCTTACTTAAATTAAAAAATTCTTTCCCTGTGCAGTTCTAAGATTTAGGGAATAGATATCACAAATTTTTAAGTAATTTGTATTTTTCCTAACATACTTACCTAGAACTACCTTCTTAGGAGTTACTGGTAACTCTACCTAACCGACCAGCTTTTTGTATAGTTTACCCTCTTTCCGTTTTCTAAGGGGTCAACCTCAGGGGGTGTGACATGTGCCCTGAGGCGACCCGGGGTCAGGAAGCGTGCTAGCTCAGGTCGTCGACTCGTCAGTAAGTTTCGTTGGAACAGGTACTACTCGATCCTGCAGGTTCTCGGGGAAGGATGGGTGGGCCATAACCCGAAGGTAGTTCTAGGTAAGTATGTTAGGAAAAATACAAATTACTTAAAAATTTGTTATTTGTTCCAACACGGTTACTTACCTAGAACTACCTTCTCAGGAGACTTAAACTTTAGGAGGTCGGAGTGTCCTGCAGGGACCAGAAGCCGATGGGGAGGCACGCGAGAGAGGGAACCTCTAAGGAGGTTTTGGTTCTACGACCACTAGAAAACTGCACGGAAAGTAGGGGAAACTATCCAAAAAACTCACTTAAGTGTCTAATGACTTACCTTTTCAAAACCAACTCTGATACATGTTCTCTTGAAGGACGTTTCTTCAGGTAACTAAGGTCTTTTCAACATCTTCCTGGGCAGTACGGCCCGGGGAAGGAAGGAAAGGAGGTGAGGAGGGGTAAGGTTAAGGAAGGAACTAGTGTCTCTTGGCATTGACACCCCCGATTACACTGGGGCCATGACCTTAGATCTCTTGAAGGGCCGAAAGGATTGGGCCAATGGAAAATCTGTCCAAGGATTTTCTCGAGCAACCTTTAAGATAAGTGTTCCGTGAAGGCGGACTGTCTAGACCAGGTCCCTGCCTTCAGGATCTTTCCCCCTGCCATGTTTTTCTCGAAGGCCAGGGAGGTGCTCAGACCTCTAATATCATGTGGCCTTGGTTTCCCTGGGAGAGGAGTCCCAGAAGCCTCGTAAGCCCTCTTTATCACCTGTCGCAGCCAGAAAGAGATAGAGTTCTTCGAGACCGGTTTCTTCACCCGGCCTGTTGAGACGAATAAATTTTTGATCTGAGGGCGGAATTTTGCGGTCCTCTCCAGGTATTTCCTTACTGTTCTCACGGGACATAAGAGTAGATCCTTCGGGTTGTCGGAGCGAGGGATGGCTGGCACCGAAAAACCCTCAAACCGAGGATCCCAACATGCCGGGTTCTGCGTCTTCGCCACAAAGCTAGGGACGAACCTAAAGGTAACTTTTCTCCACCCTTTGGAGTGTGAGACCTCGTAAGAGAGGCCATGTAACTTGCTAACTCTTTTCGCCGAGGCCAGGGCTAAAAGGAATGCTGTTTTAAGGGTGAGTTCTCTGTCTAGTACGTCCCTGAGAGGTTCGAAGGGTGGCTCTGACAGAACCTTGAGAACTCTGGCTAGGTCCCACTGCGGAACCCTTACTTCCTGGGGGGGACATGATTGTTCAAAGCTGCGGATGAGCATAGAGATGTGCCTTGAGGCTCCCAAGTCAATGCCCCTAAGAAGGAAGACTTGACCTAGGGCTGCTCGTACTCCCTTGATGGCCGGAATAGACGAGCCCACGTCGTCTCTCAGGTACACCAGAAAGTCTGCAATGTCCTGGATCGACACCCCTAAGGGCCTGATGTTCTTGGACGCACACCACTTCACAAAGACTGCCCACTTTGCTTGGTAAACTACTGCCGAGGAATGCCGTAGGTAACCCGACATCCTTGCCGCGGTTCTCGATGAATATCCTTCTTTCTTCAGTAGCTTCTCAATAACCTCACCGTGTGAAGGCGGAGGGATCGAGGGTTTTCGTGCCACCTGTGAAAGTGAGGTTGACGCAGGAGGTCTGGCCTGTCCGGAAGCGGCCAAGGAGGACGAAGAGCTAATTCTTTTAGGTCTGCGAACCAGTCTCTCTCCGGTCACCAGGGCGCTACCAAAGTCATCGACAGGTTGGACGACGCTCTCACTCTGTTCAACACTTGCCTGATCAAACTGAAGGGAGGGAAGGCGTACACATCGAGGTCGTCCCAGGGATGTTGGAAGGCATCCTCGAACGCTGCCGACGGGTCTGGGACTGGAGAACAGAACACGGAGAGTTGGGCGTTCAGACGTGTGGCAAACAAGTCTATCACTGGGGAGCCCCACATTAGGATGACTGCCCGAGCTACCTCCGGGTGTAGGGTCCACTCTGAACCTATCACTTGACCCGCCCTGCAGAGGCCGTTGGCCATCACGTTCCTCTTTCCTGGGATGAACCTTGCCATCAGTTCTATCCCTTCTTCTGTCGTCCACTCTAACAGTTCCGTGGCTAAGGCGCATAGAACTCTTGACTTCATGGCCCCGTTTCTTTACATACACCACTACTGTGGCGTTGTCGCACATTAACGCCACAGTGTTTCCTCGCAGGAAGTGTACGGACTGTCGACACGCCCTCAGAACCGCTATCATCTCCAGGATGTTTATATGGAGGGATGCCTCCTCGCTGGACCACTGCCCTTTTGTCGATTCCCCTAGCAGGTGTGCTCCCCAACCCTCCTTCGATGCGTCCGTGAACAACAGCAACTCCGGGGGATCGGGGGCGAAGGGCATTCCCTTCTCTGTGTTCGACCTGATGTTCCACCAAAGAAGGGTCTCTCGCGTCTTCGGGAGGACTGGGACTATTTTGTGGGGCTCCTTGCCTTGAGTCCACGATTCCTTCAGATTCCACTGCACCGGGCGGAGCCTGAGTCTCCCTTGCGGTACTAATTTCTCCAGCGAAACCAGATGACCCAGTAACTTCTGCCAGTCCTTGGCCCTCCTGGGTTGGCCCGTCAGGAAGGGTTGAAGGATATGTTCCAGGTTGTCTAACATCTCCCCTGAGGGGAAGGCTCTTACTAACTGGGTGTCCAGGACCATCCCCAAGTAAGTCATCCTGATGCTGGGGACTAGTTGGGACTTTCCTAGGTTGACCGTGATCCCTAATCCCTTGCATAGGTCGAGCAACATCACGCCTTGCTCCTTCAGTTGTTCCCTTGAGGCAGAAAGAAGCTACCAGTCGTCCAGGTACCTGATCAGTAGGATGCCTTTCTCGTGCGCCCATGCCGAGATTGTGGTGAAAACCCTCGTGAACACCTGCAGGGCCATCGATAGGCCGAAGCACAGGGTTTTGAACTGCAGGACACTGGACTCCCACTTGATTCTGAGGAACTTCCTGCTGGAGGGGTGGACGGGGATTTGAAAATAGGCATCCTTGAGGTCGAGGGACATGAGGAAATCCCCCTCCCTCAAGGCTGCTAGCACTGTCTTGGGGGTGTCCATTTTGAAGTCCGTCTTTGAGACGAACTTGTTGAGGGCTGAGAGGTCTATGACCGGCCTCCATCCTCCTGTCGATTTCTCCACAAGGAAAAGCCTGCTGAAGAAACCCGGGCCGGGGTTCTCCACTGTCTCTAAAGCTCCCTTGGCGATCATGGACGCTACTTCCTCCTGTAGCGCCGACCTCTTCAAGGGGTTCTTTGGAACCAGCCACTCGGCCCGGTGGGCTGGGATGAGAGGGAGAGGTTCTTCTAGGAAAGGGAGTCTGCAGCCCTCTTTCAGGACCGTCACCGTCCAGGGATCCACACCGAGATCCCGCCATGCTTGCCAAAAATGTCTGAGGCATCCCCCTACTAGGGGCTCCTGTAGGAGTAGGGGGCCTCTCTTCCTATCTCCTTCTGGAGGAGTGGCCAGAGCGACCTCTCCTAGAGTTACTGTAGGAGGGTCTGAAGGCTGACTGAGGGCCTGCGGTGGTCCTACGGGTGGGCTGCTGAGAGGCCTGAAGCCAAGGAGCTGATGGTGGTTCTCTTCGAGACAGCAAGGGGATGGCCTGGGAGGAGTGAGGGACGTCCGCTGAGGCTCTTCTAAACCCGGACTTCCTCAAAGGGGGGGCCCTAGGGTCCGCGTCTCTCACCTTCCTCACTTTCTCCATCGTATCCTCCACCAAATTGATGGGGAAAATGTCATTTCACCACACGAAGGAATTCCTCAGTCTCCTCGCTTCTCTGTCCGGTAACTTCTGCACCAGTTTGCTCAGTACCGTATCCTTCTTCTTAAGAACCCAGTTTGTAGCCACAGACAGAGACTGGGATGATAAAAACTTAAAGGCCTTGCCTCCCGAACTAACTAGCTCCCTCAGCACGGCCTGATTGTCCGGGAGGGAGAGGTCGTGGGACGCCTGAAACCCCACCAAGGCGCAAGACCACCAATTTAACCAGGAGGACACGTAGACAAGGTCCTGTGCCATGTCCTCCATCATAGAGGCTTCTGACGGGGAAAAGCACACGGGGGCAGTGGAGGCCCTGTCTTCCGAGGCTCCCTGGTTCAGTGAGGTCACCGCTGCATCTACCGCACGGGGTCCACCGCGATGCCCTTCTGGGACGTAAAAACGTTTCTGAGATTTTAGGCCCGGAAGAAGCTTGGAGGAACTCTGGTTTCTGGGGGCCTCCGCCAGTCCTGCCAGGTATTCATCTATTTGTTCCATCCCCAACTTCACATCCGGAGCGAGAGGGAGAGACAATGAAGGCTTTTGTTGCACGGGGCTGTCGATCATTCTGGACAGTCCGGAGAGCACGGCCTTTGCAGCTGAGGGCTTAGGTTCATCCAATCGGTGATGCCGACGCATTAGGGCCAGAACCTTACGGTAGGAGGAGATGTCGTCAGACGAGCACTCCCCTCCTTCCACCAGGTCTTCCGTCACCAGTTCCTCCGTACGGGGGTACTCCGTGACGGTGGGAAAGGCAACGCTGGACGAGTCTGCCAGTGGTATGGGCTGCCCCGTGGGGACGAAGGTATCCGTCATGGGAGTACAGTACCTTGTTCCACAGGGGACTCCGTGGATGGGGGATCCATGCGGACCGACGGGCGCCCTTGGTGCTTTAGGAAGGCCTCCAAGGTGCCCGTGGTCGACGCTAAGCCTTCCTTCATACTCCGTACATCCTTCCTAAGGGAAGAAGGAGCGGAGGCCACCGTTGGGTTAGTCACTACAAGGGGGGCCCGGTTCGACCCCTCTTGCCGGGCGACTGGTCCGAAGGAGGAGGTAGGAGGATGAGACACAGAAGGCGAGGCTCTAGGGAGCCACCCGGAAGCGGCCGCGGATGTGGTAAACCTAAACAGCTCGCTCCGGGGCACTGTGAAATTTACCCACTCCTTGGACTTGCTCCTCTTTGCTCTCTTTTTAGAGGACTTCAATCTTTTCTTACCATGTCTTGAACGGGAATGGGACTTCTTCTTTTTGCGGGACTTCTCCCTCTTCCTCTTGCTAAAGTTCCTGTCCTCGTCCTCTGACGACGAAGAAGAAGAAGAGTCCGATGACGACGATGATGACGAGGATGAGGACGAATCCCTCAGACCGCCCGAAACGTCCAAGACTGCGGGGGGAAATTCTCATCGTTTCTCAGGCGTGGGAGGCTGCAGAAACACGAGGGGTAGCATAGACGATGGAGTCGGAGGGGACCGAGCGAGTCCTTTATAGAGCCATTGCTCGACGTCGTCATCTCCTCTAGCGGGGACCTGAAGGGAGTCCTAGGGGCCACCCACGTGGTGGGGTCTGAAGACGACGAACTTCCTTTTTCGGTGTCTCCCTCTGCGGTCGACGCACCTGAAACACGCCATGATGCCGGGGGAGAATCCACACTCGGTTTACCCCACATAGGATCTTCCGAGGAGACAGGACCTGCGGGCACCTGGACCTCGACTCCTACCCACACTCTCGCACTACACTCAGGCCCCACACATGCCTGCCCCACACTGGACACTTCCCCCACAGGAATATCAGACTCTTGGGGAAGGGCAATGGGCCTCTTCCACGCAACGGACTTACCTCGTCCCCTACTCTGGGTAGGGGAAGAAGGACGGGTGTTACGGTCTGCCGAGACGTCTGAAGAAACCACAGGCGACGAGATACTGGAGTCCTTAGGCGACTTCTTAGCCGCCTTCTTCTTCTTAGTCCCGAAGAGCACCCACTGGATCTCACTCCAGTTAGCACACTCCGGGCACGTAGAGGCAGGGGAACATACTTTCCCCCTACACGTGGAGCACAAGGAGTGGGGATCAATCTCAGGTTTAGAAAGGAAAGCCCCGCAAGACTTCCCAGCCACAGGCCCAGGGCAACGACGAGGATGCTCCATAACGCAACGCTAATACACCAAGAGACACAAGGATGCAAAGGGAAAGTGAAAGGGAAACACGTGGGTAACACGCGGTAAGCACAAAGGATCGGGGGACACAAAGGGTCGCACAAGGTAAGAGAGAGCGCGGCGAGATGTTGATCACGTTGCAACCAGAAACTTACTGACGAGTCAACGACCTGAACTAGCACGCTTCCCGACCCCGGGTCGCCTCAGGGCACATGTCACACCGCCTGAGGTTGACCCCTTAGAAAACGGAAGGAGGGTAAACTATACAAAAAGCTGGTCGGTTAGGTAGAGTTACCAGTAACTCCTAAGAAGATAGTTCTAGGTAAGTAACCGAGTTGGAACAAATAAGCTTTAAGTGGAAGAGGATGTTCTTGCAAGCTTGTTATATTTTTCTGAAGATTTGAAGTAATACTTTAGGATTGATACAATGCGAACAAAACAATGCTTGAAAACTGCCCTAGAGTTTCCAGTGGTATCCTCTCGTAACTTGAAAAGATTCCATATTTCAAAATGCCTTTAAAATATCTTGACTCCATTAGGAGTGTTGTAAATTATTCTTAAACAAACGTTTCTATTGTAATGAAATGCCTGGTTGTAAACAAGATATAAGTGAAAACACTAGTGCCTATTTAAACTTGAAGTATGTGTACCAGAGCTGCTGGACAGGATTAGTAACAACAAAATTTATTTATCATTGTAATGTAAATCAAATTATATTGAGTAGATATGAAGTACTTGAATATACTGCAAGTGATATTTATAATTACTTTATATTTTCAAGAACATTTGGCTGAAGAATGATATTTATAATTACTTTATATTTTCAAGAACATTTGGCTGAAGAATAAGTACAAGATTGTGTATTCCGGTACGAGAATTAGTACATGTACTTGAACTCAAGCGCTGATCACTTCGAACCCTATATATGTATAAACTGTCTTTGACACTAGGAAAATTTGTCGTTCAGTGGGAGCATGTCAATTCTAGGTATGATAGGCAAGATTAGGTTAGGAATACATAACTAGGATAAATTTGCACTTCTGAAAAAGAAACCAAAGATAAACATGTTAAAAAAATCCCAAGGGGAAATTTCCTGAATGATGGGTCTGTGACTATGAGGTTCAGATGCAGGTAAAGGGGGAGGGGTGAATTTCAGGCTGTGTAAGCATTCTGTCAAGTTGAGGTTAGGGTGGAACCATGTACAGTAGTTGGAAATTTTAATATTGACTGGGCAGAAACAAAGGTAAAAGATTTTGCTCATAAATAAGCCAGGATTTAACATAATGACTGCTGGGACAAAAGGTGTTTTGAGAGTTATTCATGTAAGCTGGTACAATAATGATGTTATGTACAGTTAGGTTAGGCATGTGTGGTTAGGAATAATTCTGCCAACATAGCTAGACATTAAAACCATCCAATGTATTACAAAAGGAAATTGATAAATTGAACACATAGTACTGCAGTACATAGTCAAGTACATTACGTTCAAGTTTCTAGAATGTTGATATGAATTCTTTCTAATAAAGAGGACAATATACCCAACATAAAAGTTCAAAGTCAACGCTAATTGAGAAATAGCAATTTGACACAATAAATCTTAAACCAATTTTCATGTTTGAGAGCAAATGGTATAACTTTCAAAATCATCCTTGCTTATTGGTAAACAGGGAAGGTAGTAGGTTAACCAGGGCATCAGGCACCTGTTGAGATACTACCGCTAGAGAGTTACCGAGTCCTTTGACTGGCCAGACAGTACTACATTGAGTCCTTCTCTCTCAATATGGTTCATTTTCCATTTTCCTACACATATACTGAATAGTCTGGCCTATTCTTTACATATTCTCCTCTGTCCTCATACACCTTACAACACCGAGATTACCAAACGGGTCTTCACTCAATCAGTTAACTACTGCACTGTAATTGTTCAATGGCTACTTTCCTCTTGGTAATGTAGAAGACACTCTCTAGCTATAGTAAGCAGCTCTTCTAGGAGAAGGACACTCCAAAATCAAACCACTGTTCACTAGTTTTGGGTACATCCATAGTCTATGTACCATGGTCTTCCACTGTCTTGGGGTAGAGTTCTCTTGCTTGAGAGTAGGCTACACTCAGAACACTATTCGATCTTATTTTTCTACCTCTTGTTTTTATAGTTATATATGAAAGATTTATTTTAATGCTACTGTTTTAAAATATTTTATTTCAATTTCTAATTAATTCTTTCTTGTAGTTTCCTTAATTCCTTTCCTCACTGGGGTATTTTCCCTGTTGGAGCCCTCAGGCTCATGGCATCATGCTATTCCAAATAAAGTTGTAGCTTAGAAAATAATAATAATAATAATAATAATAATAATAATAATAATAATAATAATAATATAATGTCCAAAATTCGGTCATTGGCAAGCCTTGACTTAAGTACAATTTTATATATACAGTACATACAAAATATGGGTTTTGATATATCTTATCTTATTTTGTTTTGCCGTTTACCTTGATTGTGGGCTTATATTTTGTCTGCAATCCCTTTTTTTCTATGTTGCACATTTTAATTCTTATCTAAGAAATGGCAAGTGAGGGGTGGGGAGGTTCATCTCAAACAGTAATAAGCAAATAAAATCCTTATGTAAACATGTACAGTATTCACTAAATTAGGTTAATATAGGTTACATATCTTAGATTAAATGTGGAATACCAATAGGCCTCGACCCCAAAATGCTTGGGGGTTCTATACCAAATGAAAATACACAATAAAAACCATATTTCTGAGTTAGTCAATATCACCAAGATCCCTTCGTGCATTACATAGTTTCCATGATTAACATCCTTATCAGGTAGTAGGTT
Organism: Palaemon carinicauda; assembly: GCF_036898095.1. Taxonomy (NCBI): domain Eukaryota; kingdom Metazoa; phylum Arthropoda; class Malacostraca; order Decapoda; family Palaemonidae; genus Palaemon; species Palaemon carinicauda. Next base: position 169,703,282 of record NC_090729.1, on the reverse strand, counting down.
GACCAAGGCACCAGCCACCCGTACAGATCTACCACTAGATAGTTATGGCATCTTTTGACTGGCCAGACAGTACTACATTGCATCCTTCTCTCTGGTTACGGTTCATTTTCCCTTTGCCTACACATATACCGAATAGTCTGGCCTATTCCTTACATATTCTCCTCTGCCCTCATACACCTGTCAACATTGAGATTACCAAACAATTCTTCTTCACCCAAGTGTTTAACTACTGCACTGTAATTGTTCAGTGGCCACTTTCCTCTTGCTAAGGATAGATGAGACTCTTTAGCTATGGTAAGCAGCTCTTCTAGGAGGAGGACAACCCAAAATCAAACCACTGTTCTCTAGTCTTGGGTAGTGTCATAGCCTCTGTACCATGGTCTTCCACTGTCTTGAGTTAGAGTTCTCTTGCTTGAGGGTACACTCGGCCAGACTAATCTATCTAATTTCTCTTCCCCTTATTTTGTTAAAGTTTGTATAGTTTATATAGGCTACATTCATTTTGATGTTACTATTCTTAAAACATTTTATTTTTCCTTTTTTCCTATCCTCACTGGACTATTTTCCCTATTGGAGCCCCTGGGCTTATAGCATCCTGCTTTTCCAACGGGGGTTGTAGCTTGGCAAGTAATAATAATAACAATAATAGGATTAAGAAGGTGGGGTTAAGGTACCGGTTTCTGGACCCTAGGGTATAATTAATATATGATGTACTCCTGTTGAAATACGTTATCTCGCTTAGTAAAACAAATGAAATGCCATTACTAAATATAAATACCCCTGTCTTAATGATATTCAAAGTAACTTAATATAGAAAAATACCAACTGAAAAGTAGTTAAAAATCACCCAATGTACCGAAGATCTTAAAAAGCATAAAACGCCGGTTTAAGAATCTACTATTATTTACAATACAAGTTTACTTTAATTTGGCAATTAATCGTAAACAATGACCCCAATTACTTTCCACGGGTTATCATTATTAGCATGTAGGTATATGACAACAACTGCTCAACTCTCAACTTACGATTTGAAGTTTTGAACGTATTCTAATTTTGTGAAATGGGATTCGTCAAGTAGTAGTTTAGTAAACAGGGTTGCCAGATTATTTCGACTGGATTATCGTACATGAGCCTTAAAATTCTCGTTTTTCAACCAAAATTACCATACACATTTTCAATATAATTATTAAAGACTTACATGATTGACTTAATTCAAAATATTTTAGTATAATTGTTTAATTAAACACATATGTATAGACCTAAGGTATGTATCGTACATCGTACTGGACCTAAAATAACCGTACATGTAGGATAATTATCGTATGAATGGCACCCCTGTTAGTAGGTGTCTGTCACGCCCTCTTTAACTACTACACATCTAACACCTATGTAACTGCGCCCCTTCATTATTATTATTATTATTATTATTATTATTATTATTATTATTATCCAAGCCACAACCCTAATTGGAAAAGCAAGATGCTACAAGCCCAGGGGCTCCAATAGGGAAAAATAGCCCGGTGAGGAAAGGAAATAAGGAAATAAATAACTGAAGAGAACAAATCAACAATAAATCATTCTAAAAAAGTAATGTCAAAGGAGATATATCATATATAAACTATTAACAACGTCAACAACAAATATGTCATATATAAACTATAAAAAGACTCATGTCCGCTCTGGTGTGTCATTTTAGTAGTCACAGAGAATTGTATATAAAAAGATATTATACTAAACCAAATAGTATAAAGTTTAGTCAATTGTTTAAAATAGAAAATAAGAGAATTGTGCAAAATAGCAAAATTTGTAAAAATTATAATGGAACAGTTTTACTTATATATTAGTTTTTTTATCTTGTCCATATGGGCTCATGTCCCCATTATACGTGGCATATATGGGTAAACGGATATATGTACAGTATTGTATGGATAAGTGAATAGAAGTAGTTTTGCTTCTTTTTACTTCCATCTTGTACTATTACTTTAAGTCAAACTATAATTTGGTATATTTTGTAATGTACTCTCATACCCAGAGAGGTGTCGCTAAAGTTAATAAAAATCCTTAAAATCATGATATTTTAAGACACATATTCAAATACCACTAAGGATTTATGGACTGCAGCTGCACATAATCGCATAGGGCCAGTACATAGCCAGAAAACAAACAGATGTTTAAATATAACATTCCATTACCGATAAAAAAAAAATAGAGAAATAATCTAGGACCATATTATAGCTCACAGAACCGTCCTCTTCAGAAAGTTCCATTTGGATATCATAAATTCCTCCAAAAAAAAAGCAATGCATATAAGTGAATACGTAAATTAACAATACAAATATGAATGTCTAAAACATGCCATCTAGGATTATCGGTCGATAACTTAGGACACTGCTAATTAATCTTAATTACTTTTAGATTGCCTTACCTTATAGAAACTTATCGGGATGATCGAAGGGATGGGATTCTGCAAAGGAAGATGAAATCGCCTTTTCAACAACGTATTCAACTTCTAAGATTACAGTTAACAAATTGCTTGTGACGTGGATGTGATAAGCTGTATCAATGCTAATGCCTTTTTTACGTGCATCAGTGATTATATAAAGAAATTAAAAAAAAAAAACGTCTTAATCGTTCTTTTTTCTGAAGCGTTCTTAGTGGTAAAGAACGCAAGTAAACGCGCAATGACAATGGTTATTTTGAGGAAATTGAATTACCGTAAGTTATTGCTAACCTCGAAATTACAATTTCTGAAATCATTGGTTGATTACTTTATGGAATCTGGGTCACGTGGCGCTGGGACCGGGGAGGACATATTATTATTATTATTATTATTATTATTATTATTATTATTATTATTATTATTATTATTATTATTATTATTATTATTATTATTATAAACTAAACTACAACGTTGGGAAAGCATGAAATATAGCCCAGTGTGGAAAATAAATTGGGACATAATAAACTAAAAGAAAAGCAATTAACAACTAAAATAAAATATTCTAAGAAGAGTAACAACACTAAAATATACCTTTTAAATATAAACTATAAAAATAGACCTATTTCAGTATGTTTCACATAAAAATATTCGCTGCAAGTTCGAACTTTTGGAGTTCCACAAACTCAACTACCTGTTCAAGATTATTCCACAACAAACACGTGTGAAGAAAACTGCATTCACATTAGCCTATGTAGCAAATGATAAGTGATAGGAGAAAAGTAATGCAGAAGACTGAAAAGTGGGTGCAGATGGGGGCTAGAAGATACCGTGCAAATTTAAGGTTTAAATGCCACTCATGAATGGCAGAGGCAAGGGACAGTGACATTGCCCTATGAAAACAATGCACTAGAGACTGACCATAATACATATGATCAGCGCCCTAGGCCCCTCTCCACCCAAGCTAGGACAAGGAGGGCCAGGCAATGGCTGCTGATGACTCAGCAGATAGACCTATATTCTCCCCCAAACACCCCATCCTTAGCTCACAAGGATGGTGAGGTTGCCGCGACCAAAGGGACTAACGAGTTTGAGCGGGACTCGAACCTCAGTCTGACAATCACCAGGCAAGGATGCTACCACCAGGCCACCACAACCCTTTAATAATGCCTACAGTGACCACGTGTGGTGCACTAATGGCGCTACCCAGCTACGGTTAAGATAATTAAAAAAGCTGCCACGGGAGAAAAAGTGGCATAATAATAATGATTGAAAATTGACTCTAGAACAGATAATCTCATGAAATGCACTGAATTATTGGATATTGCTCTCAAGAAGATGTAGATCTATCTATCTATCTAGCTATTATTATTAATATTATTATTATTATTATTAACTAAGCCACAACAATAGTTGTAAAGCATATGCTATGAGCCAAAGGGATCCAACAGGAAAAATAGCCCAGTGAGGAATGAACATAAGGAAACTGATAGAATAGTGTGCCTGAGTGTACCCTCAAGCAAGAAAACTCCACTCAAGACAGTGGAAGACAATGGCACAGGGGCTACGGCACTACCCAAGACTACAGAACATTGCTTTAGTTTTGGAGTGTCCTTCTAGAAGAGCTGCTTACCACAGCTTAAGAGTCTCTTCTACATTACCGAGATGATAGTGGTCACTCAACAATTACAGTGCACTAGTTAAGCCCTTGAGAAGATTTTTTTTAATTCTATTTTTATTTTTGTGTTGTCAGGTGTATGAGGAAAGAGGAGAATTTAAAAAATAGCCCAGACTATTGTGTGTGTGTGTGTGTGTGTGTGTGTGTGTGTGTGTGTAAGCAAAGGACAAATGAGTCGTAACCAGAGTTGGGTTCAATATAGTACCATCTGACCAATCAAAGGACCCAAAAAACTCTCTAGCAGTAGTATCTCAAATGGTAACTGGTGCCTTACCAATATAAATAAAATAAACTATGTATGAACAACCATCAAGTATTCCATACAGGGCTATCGTGGCTGAAACAAGTATATGGCCGATGTCCTATGGAATAAATTATAAGAGCATATTGCTATTTTATATAAAATACATATCCCTGAAGACGAGATAGTACTCAAGAAGGTGCTTGAAGATCAATTTCAGTGTCTATATGTAAAGTGCTATAATAGTAGCATTGAAAATGTCTGCAGTAAATATAGAATGAATGTAGATTAATCAAGAAATTATGGAAAAGGGCACTAGAATGAAGATAAATTGAATGTAGAAGAAATTTAGATTTTTAGGAGATTGACCCTCAATTATATATTAAAGAAACGAGGTCAAGCAAAGCTATTTTAGTCATGATTAGCATCTTAAATATGCATGAAATTAATGTGACTTCTATTAAGTAAAACGATGATCATAAACCTACAGAACATTAAATTGTATGCGAAAAAATTAAAATAAAAAAGCCAGGCTGTAAGAACATAGTCACATTTCAGAAGTCTTAGCTGAAAGCTGGTAACATAAAATATACCATGAAACTGAAGAGTTTAGAGGACCTGAGCAAGTTGCCAAAGCTGAAAACGGCATCATCGTAACTAAAGTTGTACATTACAAAGGAGGAAAACTTCATGGGTTAATTAAAAAAGAAAGTAAATAGTATTTCTGGAGAAGATAGTGATCACGACTAAGGCCGAAATAAATTGGCTGACTGAAACGTATTTAGGGATGGAAGAAAACATCGAAATTGAAGGATAAAAAGTTTAATCAAATTGGAGGGTATAAAGTTTAAGAGAATAAAGGGCGTACAGATAGCGGAGTACTTTGGAGTACTTAAAGGAGTGGAACATTTAAATCAAAGACATAAGAAGCCTTCTGGATAAAAATAGATAATGGTCGTATTAAGATTACCTTAGGTGCAATGTACTGTATGCTCCAAAAAAGGTTAGAGGACTAAGAAGGAAAAGAGGAAATGTATAAATTAATAAAAGTAGTAGTAGGAAGAAAAGGAAATCAGGACTGATGGATATAACTTTTTATCCAAAATTAATGTTATATTGTAACTGGCAATGTCAATACTATCTGTGGAAAGATAATAACCTTTCTCAGAAATAACGGAATAGAAGCCCTGATATATGTTAGACTTAATGTTCACCATAATAACAAAATTTAATATAAAGTAAAGAAAATAATAAGCAAGCAACTTCCGCATTATGGGAGAACTCAGTAAAGTGAAGTTAACATCAATCCTCAAAAGTCAATGCTTTTAGTAATAAGGCACAACTAAAAATAAGTTAAAAAGACTAAATGGGTAGCTAGAAATGGGAGGTTTGAAACAATAAACAGTATAAATACTTAGGGGAATGATACTCAGAAAAAGAAAAATAGATCAAAATCTTAGCACAGGTAAAAGAGAAGCAATTTTTGGGGCTATGATTTTTTGTCAAAAAGCTCCCGTCCGGAGAACAGCTCTGGGAAATCTACAGAAGAAGAAGAAGAAGAAGAAGAAGAAGAAGGATTTAAGGATTTTTAAGGCTTGAAGAAGAAGAAGAAGGATTTAAGGATTTTAAGGCTTGAAGAAGAAGAAGAGCCAAGCAAACATAGAATATATAGAGCAACAAGTTAGGAAGTATGGCGACGTCAACAGAGCAGGAGCAATGCATTGCAGGCAAGAATAAATCTAAATGAAACAGCATTAGTACCTGCATTGTTTGCAAATACTGAGACGTGGGGAGTTATAAAATGAACAAGAAATGAAGCAATTAAAGAGAATTCAAGAAGATTGTTAAACGAAAGTTTCAACAAGTTGCAACCACGCTTATTGGGGATTAAGAGCAAAAACGGATATGGCCAGTAAGAAATCGAAATGGGTATAAAAAGTGATGTTTTTATATTACATCAGATGATAAACGAATACTTGAAGATATAGCGGATGACAAAATTTAGAAAATCAAAAGGGAAATGTAAGGTACCACAATATAAGAAAAATTATAGAAAGCAAGACCCCAAAAAAGTGTAAAATGACATGAAACTTGAAAATAATTAAAACAAAATATAGAGGTCTATGTTGGGGTTTGTAAAAGGTAATAGAGGAAGAGAATACATTGGTGGACTTGACACTAAGGAAGCAGCTGTAATAGTAATTAAGACAAGATTTCAAATTATAGAAAATTATATAAACAAGAACAACAAAGGAGGGCTTTGTGAGTCAAGCAGGTAGTTACAGAAGAACATTATTTTAGCTGTATACAATCAAGAACACATTATAAGCAGTAGCATAGAATTAAGGAAATTAGAATTACCAACCAAAGAAATTCCCCGACATATTATACAGGTTATGGAAGTTAAAAATAAAAGAAAACCAGCTATGCTGTGTGTCGGAGGTAATTATACAAACAATGAACTTTCTGCACATTTTAACACTCTGCACCTACTTGTCTTGTAGTGTGCCCAGTCTGCCCCAATTGCATTATTGAAGCTTGAGCGACGAGGAGTCAGGTTCATTCGCTGATTAGTAAAGGTATTTAATTTTAAAGTAAAAGGGTTCAAATAGGCTAACCTATATGTTAGGGCTTTGTGTTGTGAGCAGTTAGGATCTAGGAAAAAGCATCTGATGGAAATGTTAATCATGACAATGGAACTAGTAGAGGATGCAGTATCCAGAGTACATAGCAGGGTAGAGGGGGATTTTTGTGCGCTATTTAGAAAACCAGCCTCAATGGGACTGTCCACATGATAAAATATGATCATATGATTCAGAAGGCTATTCATGAAAATGGTGATAGAGGAATATTACGATGGGATAGTGGTCTGGAGTCTAAGGAGAACCAATGTCATGAATGGATGAAGAGGAACAATTTTCAAAGAAAAAGGCAGAGGGAAAAATTAGCAATTTTGTTGACCTGAGTGGACATGCAAGATTTTCGTGTAGGAGCACATGAGAGTTAGTACATAGTGATACCTTACCGAGTAGTGGAGTTATAGAAGGATTGTGTGATGTTATTGGGTAGTAGTGCATGGATAAGGAAAAGGGCAAATAGTTACACCATTAAATTAAGTAAGTTAGGTCACTCTGCCTTAAGTGAGTAAGGTCAATCTGACTTAGTCGCATTTGGGAGTCCTACATCAGTACTTGAAGCGTCCACATGATCAACAAGCCCGCACCACAGAGCTGAGGAGGCCAGAGTCATAGTTCATCTCTGTAAGTCCGTTTTTTTTTTTTTTTTTTTTTTTTTTTCATGGGGATAAGATGACGCGATATAGAGGGAGGTGAATCTGATACCCTGGTTAAAGAAGTACAAGTTGGTAGCTAGGCTTCAAAAGATCAAGGTTGTGGCAGACTTCATACCACTTTACATGGAGAGAAGCACTCCAGCTATGTAACTGTTAATGAGTACAGCCAACTGGCAGGACATGGATAACTTAGAGGTTAGGTTGAAGCAAACCTTTAAACTGAATCCAGTCAAAGCATATGGGTAGTTAGCAAGCCTGAGGTGAATTAGGGAGCAGGTGGACTGTTTTGCCGAGACAATACAATTATTTAGGCTCTAGCCTAAATAAATGTTTGAAACAACTGATAAATTGGCATTAGTGTGTGGGTTTCCAGTGCACAAGTTGGAGAGCTGTAGCAAATGCCTGATACCAAGTCCGTGTCCATGAACTGGCTGGCATATCACTGAAGTGGCTGTAAGAAGGGTGATCATAAGCTGTAGAAGAGGCAGCAAAATGTGAGGAGCAGGTTGGTTGACAGGAAGAGGTTGAGGGCCTACAAGGAGCCTAAGCTGACTGTGATATGCTAACATTGTGGCAGGGAACATATCACATTGGAGCTTCCAGGAAAACGACCAGAAAGGAGCTCATGCACCTTCAGCCACCCATTTAGGTAGGAAAAGGCTCTTCATAGCTCTATGCCTCTAATTGAGGTCCAGTAGAAGGAAGAGGGGTGAGGGGGCCTTGTTAACAATGGCTGTTTGATCAAAAGTACTGGCTTTGCATTTAGTTGATAGCTGTAGGGGAGATCATAGCCAAGTGGCAGTTGATGGCAGGGAGGTTAGGTACAAAGGTGCAAGTGAGGTAAACTTGATGGTGCATGAGAGGCTAGTGAGAGTGAATACCATTGCAGCAGATAGCAATCATCGGGGCAGTGGAAGTAATAATGGGGATGCGTGTGATTAGCCTACTGGGAGGCATCAGTGTATGGGAGGATGGAGTGAGGATGGACAGGTTGCACGTGCGATGAATGTAAAGTCCAAGTGCGTGAAGATGGGGCTCAGTTTACAAGACATGGAAATGAACAAGACCCTTTCATGATTGAAGACACGGATGTCTTTGCTTAGTTTAATGGTTAGTATTGGACAGTTGAGTACTTCCAGAGTGAGAGGGGGAGCCTACGATGTTAAGGCGTGCTGTTATGAGCATTCATTGAAGGAAGCATAAAAAAAAAAAATTGAAAGGGCAGTTATTGGATGAATTACAGATATTTTGTAGCCACAGGAAAAGGTGGATAGAGCGGTGCTGCCAGGGAGGGCCCTAATGCACACAATGAAACGTAAAGTGCACCCATTACTAAAGTACGAAGGCTAGACTTATTATCTAATGACAGGGGATTCAAGCAGAAATCTGCACCAAGTATCCAGGAAATAGTCCTCAAGATGATCCTGGTAAAAAGTGGGAAAGTGAAGTCCGGTACCAACTAGTATATCGATGATATTCTGGCTGATGAAATGGAGGTGACTGCTGAAGAGGTTGTAGAATATCTGCTGAGTTTTGGACAAACCACAAAACAGCCAGAGACTTTAAATGGCAGAGCTGCCCTAGGACTGAAGTTGAGCATAAGTGGAAGGAGACTTATGTTTGAGAGAGGGAATGATGTCCCAGAAGCTCCTGATGACCTAAGGAGAAGGGAGTAGTTCTTGATATGCAAAAAGATGGTAGGCCAATACTGTATTGGGGAGTGGCTTTGAATGGCATGTAGCTACATGAAGAGGAGGGGAAAAAGTGAGATGTGAGGTAGGGTTGGGAAGACGACACTCCCAATGATTCGCAACATAGTAGTGAAGATCAAGGATTAGGATTACGTCGTGAAGATCAAGGATTAGGATTACGTCGTAAAGATCAAGGATTAGGATTACGTCATGAAGATCAAGTACTAGGATTCTGTGAGAGGAATGTAGTAAGTGTGAAAGAAAGAAACGGGGGTTAGTGTGGTGCAATGGTAGTAGTTTGGCAACAGGGGTAACAGTGCTGAAGATAAAAGTTATAGCCGTCAGGTTTTAGTTCCATCATCAGAACATCAGCCGGGCAAGACCAACCTTGGTGCCCGACCGTAACAGTAACTTTTCTGGTAAACTGCTTTAACTCACAGGCCGAGGCAGGGCTCAGTCTGCCATCCATGTAAATACAAGGCTAATGCATTACCATAATCTTAACTAGGAGAAATGAAATTGTGTAGAATGATGTATGGTTGAGAAAAAAAAATTATGATTTTGGTCATATCAATGTGGCATAGTTGTAGTTTTGTTCTCTCATACATCTATGGTAAAGAAAAAATAAATGAAAATATCTTTTACATGAGCAGATAAAAAAAAAAATATAACAAAAACTTATTAGCCTACAAAAATGGAATCAAGTATGGTTGTGAAGGAAATCCACAACATAGTAAAAAAAAGACGTCTTCAGAGAAAGAGGGAATGACCCTCCTCTTTCAAGGTTTACTCATGAATGGCAGAGACAAGGGGCAGTGACAAAACTCTAGCAAGACAATGCACTAGAGATTGACCATATATACATATAATTAGTGCCCATGGATTCTCTCCATCATGCTAGGATCAGGGAGGGCCAGGCAATTGCTGGTGATGACTCCCCCAAACACACCTTCCCTAGCGCAAAGGATGGCAAGATTGCAGACACTTCTAGGAATTTCGAGCTTCAGCGGGACACAAACGTCCATCCAGCAGATCGCCAGTCAGGGATGTTTCCAATAGGCTAATTAAGTGATAGAGAAAATTGTAAAAAATGGACCAAGTTACACAATTTCGTAGAAAAATATCATTTAGATAAGTCAGTAGCCAGAAGGGCAGTGATTTTTTTATAATGATAAGACATTGAATCATTTCAGAAGCATCTCAAAATGAAAACAGAAAAAATCTCTTGATCAGATCTGACTGATTGCAATAATGACATAGGCATCACACTTACGACAGCTGTCATGAAAATATGCAGTATGCTTATTCTTAACAGACTAGAGAGAAAGATTGACGAAGAGCTGAGAGGAGATGAAGCAGGATTTAGAAAAGGTAGATGTCTTAAAATTTTCATTTTAAGACATGTACAGCAATGTGTAGAATATAGGAAACCACTTTTGATGACATTCGTGGACTATGAAAACGCCTTTGATTGTGTGCACCGTCCAATTTTGTGGAGAGTCCTGCATTATTATAGAGTTCCTCTTGAATATGTGAATTTGATCAAGTCTGAGTAAGTGCAAATTTATTGTTATGTTCATGAGCAGAGTAAGTGCAAATTTATTGTTAGTGGAGTTCTATCGAATAAATTTCAAGTGAACATTGGAGTACTCTAAGGGAATGTGTTGTCACCGATGTTGTTTATCCTCATGGATTTTGTAATGCACAGAACAGTTGGAGATGGAGGTGAAGGACTGGAATGGAATGGTAATAGGAAATTAGCTGACCTAGAGTATGCTGATGATGCTATCCTTATTAGCAAAACACCACAGAATTTGAAATGCCTGCTTACCAGAATGCATGAAATATCACAGGAGGTTGGGCTCAAGATAAATAGAAGAAAGACAGAAATGATGAGAGCAGAATACGCAATTGAAGATGAAATATCATTGGAAGGAGAAAGGATTAATGAGGTGGAATCATTTAAATAACTAAGAACTATGATTTCTAATACAAGGTCTTTAGAATTGGAATTTAATGAGATTAAAATAAAGCAAATCAAACAATGTTAAGTAAAATTTGGAAATCATATCACCCACCTGAAATTACATATAAAAATCAGGCTATATATCAGTTTAGTGAAGTCGGTGTTACTGTATGGACACGAGTCGTCATATGACAATGAAACAATATCCAACAGATTTTGTAGATTTGAGAAAAAAAAAAACCCTCAGAAGAATATTAGGAGTTAAATGGTAGGACAGGATTAAAAATGAAACCATAAAAGAGATTACTCGAGTTCCATATATGGATGAGATTATAGTGAGGGGTAGATGATGATGATTTGGTCACGCTCTTCACACTCCTCGAGAGATTAGTTCACCTAACATTTACTGAGCTCCAGAAAGCAATACAAGAGTTGGAAGACCAAGGCCTACAAGACTGAGGACTATGAAGCGTAAAGTAGATGATAAATGGAGAAGTGTTGATTTAAAAGCTCAAGATAGAGACGGCTTGTGACATCTGACTGAGGCCCTTTGCAAAAATAGGCGTAGGAGGAGATGCTAATGATGATGATGAGTTTTCAGTAAAAAGGTCTTTTCAACTTCTCGTGTGAATCCCAGCTATTGCCAGAAAAAAAATATTCTAGAACATCAAACATAATTCAATAACTACAATTTTACAGTAGCATTACAAGTCACACAATTTCATGTCTGCCGAAAATCACCATGTTTTTAACACGATTTAGTCTTATTATGAGCGTCTTTTGGGATCTTATTGCTGCTGTTTTATTTCTACATTTATTTCTGTGTATATAAAAACGTGTTCATAAATGGACAGAAACTTTTAAAAGTACGATTTTTTAAAAACTAATAGAGTGCTTTTCATCCACTTTTCCCATCAAGTTTGTTCTGTGATCATTCTATTAACATTATTTTGAAGAGAGTGATGTTGGTTTATTCTAAGGAACTCAAGTCTTAATATCTGAAAGTGTTCATACTCAAATTTAAACTTGGTGGATGTCTCCAAGGGCTGATAGCTTAGATGTGGAGACTGATGTGAGAAATGCCCATTATTATTAATACTATCACCAACGAAGCTATAATTCTCGTTGGAAAAAGAGGATGCGACAAGCCCAAGGGTCCCATAGGGAAAAACGGCCCAGTGAGGAAAGGAAATATGGCAATAAATAAACTATATTAGAAGTAATGGGTAAAGAATATAAAATATCTTAAGATCAGAAACAGAGTTTAAGTAATGTCATATATATACACTATGAAGTGAAACTTATGTCTGCCTGTTCAACCTAAGAAATATTTACTGCAAATTTGAACTTCAGATATTCACCAATTCACCTGCCTACTCGTTCCAAAACCTGGTCACAGCTGGAATAAAACTTCTAAAATACTGTGTAGTGTTGAGCCTTATGCATATCTAGTATGAAGTACAGGATGGTAAAGTTTAGGAAAATCTGATTGTGAAGGATGATCAGAATTACTAAAAATCTTATTCAACATGCATAATGAGCTAACTATAAACGATGGTGCCAGAGATAAATCTCAAGAAAAATAACAAATCTAATAGACCGCAAGTTTTTTGTCCAACAAATTAAGATGAGAGTCAGCAGCTGAAGACCAGACAGGAGAAAAATATTCGAAATAAGGTAGAATGAATGAATTTAAACTTTCCGAAGGATAGAATGATAAATGAAAATCATAAAAGACGTTCTCAGGAAGACATTTATTTGTGCAATTGATGAAAACACAGACCGAATGTTCCTCAAAAGTAAACTTACCATAAAGAATCACCCCTACAATTTCAAAGAAATTGTATATAATCAAAAGACCATTATCCATGTAGAAATCTGGATATTGAGGAGCCACTGTCCTCGAGCTACTTACAATCATATTTTAAGTTGTTAGAATTCAACTTCATGCCCTATAATTTGCACTATATACCAATTTTAGCTAGCTCTCTATTAAAAGATTAAGCAATCGCAGATCTGCATTCAGGGGCTAGAATTGGGGCAAAGAGAGTAGCATCATTCGCAATGAACTTAGTATGAAAAGTAATGGGCCAAGAGCACTACCCTGTGGAACACCAGAAGTCACATTCCTATAATTACAATGCTGCTCCTCAACAACATCTCAAACATTCAATAATGATGCTAAGAAAACATCCAACTGTTTGAGTTTATAAAACAATACTCGTTGATAAAAGTAGGCATCATTCGCACTATCCTTCACCCATTTCTATGATACAACATTAAAATCAGTTTCTGTTAAAAAAAAAAAGGTGTCTATGTCAGCCTTCTATCAAAATACAACGATAATTTTATAATCAAGACTCAATATATCACAAATAAACATTGCCTATTACACAAAGATAAGCTTCTATCATAGTAATGAGAGATTAGTCATTAGTGGCCCAAGTAAGGGCTAATAAAAATTGCCGTCGTTGTCGGTTTTTCACGTCAACTAGGCGGGGTATTGGGAAAAGTTTTCAACTAGCAATAATCGCACCTCGGTTAGCCCTCATTGGTTACGATACTGCCACTGCGCAAAGCTAACTCACCTACCCCAGAAGGCAACAAGTCATTTACTTGACTGAGGAGTTCTAGCCAACCGTAAGGCATTTCATGTAAATGACGGGACATTTTATGCATAATTCCAAATACAAATAAATTTTCTCGGACATTAATTTTAAACATTTCTATTTATAAAAATGAAGCAGTTAACATCATCAATAGTACAATGTATTTCCAATAAGTCCAGAGGTCTACCACACTTCTCATACTATATGGCCTAAAAAAATACCAAGATACAATGTCTATTAGTCGGAAAGATTCAGAGATCATCGCCAACCTCTTAAACTCTTTAACCTTTGAATACACTTGAGAAACTAAATTAGCAAAGAAGATGCATTATATATAATGCGGTAAATGCAAGGCTATTGCAGAAGCAAAGAGTGACATAACGAAGTTTTAACCATAGAAGAAATTTTGCCAAAACAAAAATATATGCAACAAAAAGGTATTCATAAAATAAACTATCAAGGTAAATGGTAATTAATCCCATCATTATCAAAAATAAAGAAAACAACGGCCAATAACCATTCTAAATCCAATTAGTCAAAGAAATAGTATAAGAATAACTGACAATGTTCCCCACTAAAAATGTATCCCAGATGATGTGTGAGTCTGGTTAAGAAATAACTGTTATCATAAAAAACTTAAGAAATATTGGATAAGAGTAACGTTCATTCTGTGATAGCGATACAAACCTAAATTGCTTGCCATCTCTCTTGAGATAAGTCGGGTTGACCTAACTCAATTATTATTTATCATCACTTTCTGTCATTTGTTTTGCAGCAATGAACAATCTCTTATCATTATTATTTTTCAAATATGGATGTACCCAGAATGTTCGTTTGGCTCGTTTTCTTTTCCGGTACTTTTTAACGTAGCACAGAAATACATCTTACTCCTCACTTGACATCTTGCCTGATACTAGTGGCACCTTTTCCTCATCTTGTGTGCGCAGTTTCGTGTAGTACGCTTTGAAAACGCATCGTGTGCAGACGCACAATCGTCAGCGTCGTATCACCGTCTGACGCGTCTCTGCCTTGCCGCTGACGCGTCGCTTCGTGTGATGTTTGCCTAAATGAACGTAGGACACATAGCCAGTGAGCGAGGGAGCTTCTGAGAGATGGAAAGCCCTTGGAAATGATGGAATAACTGCCGAGATGATATTGGCTGAAAACGAAGTGACTCCCAAAATATTTACAAGATTATTTTGTAGAAAGTGGCATGAAGAGGCAAAACCTGATTAATGGGAGCTAGGAGTGTTGGTGAAAATGGCAAAAAAAGGAGATATGACTGATTGCAGTAATTACATGCGCATCACACTTACATCAGTTTTCATGAAGAGATATAGTATGCTCATTCTAAACAGGCTAGAGAGAAAGATTGATGAATGGATGAACAAGCAGGATTTAGAAAAGGTAGAAGTTGTACTTTAAAAATACACTTTTGATGGCATTAGTGGACTATGAAAAAGCAATTTTGTGGAGAGTCCTGCGTTAATATGGAGTTCCTCTTAAATATGTCCTGTGTTATTATGGACTTCCTCTTAAATATGTAAATTTGATTAAATCTGTTCATGAGCATAGCAAGTGCAAAGTTAATGTTAGTGGAGTGCTATCAAATGAATTTCCAGTGAACAGTGGAGTACTCCAGGGGAATGTGTTGTCACCTATGTTGTTTATCTTCCTCATTGATTTGGTAATGTATAGAACAGTTGAGGATGGTGGAAGAGGATTGGACTGGATTGGTAAAGGGAAATTAGCTAACCTAGAGTATGCTGATGATGCTGTCCATATTAGCAAAGACCACAGGACCTGCAAAGGTTGCTTACCAAAATGCATGAAATATCATATGATGATGTGCTCAAGATAAATAGAAGAGATGATGAGAATGGAATATGCAATGGAAGGAGAAAGGATTAATGTGGTGGAATCATTTAATATTTAGGTACTATGATCTCTAATACAGAATCTTTAGAATTTGAGTTTGATGAAAGATTGTAAAAAGCAAATCAGACAATGGCTGGCTTAAGTAAAATTCGGAAATCAAATCAACTGAAATTAAAAATAAAAATCGGGCTATATATCAGTTTAGCGAGATCGGTGTTATTCTATGGACATGAGTCGGGGTATGACAATGAAACTATATCCAACAGATTATGTAGATTTGAGAACAAAACCCTCAGAAGAATATTAGGAGTTGAATGGCAGGGCAGGGTTAGAAATGAAACCATAAGAGAGATTACTAGCGTACCATATGTAGATGAGATCATGGTGAGGGGTAGATGGGCTACACAAAGCAATAGAAAAGTTGGAAGACCCAGGCCTACATGGCTGAGGAATATGAAACTTGAAATATATGATGATGGGATAAGTATTGATATTTTAAAAGCTCAAGATAGAGATGACTGGTGAAATCTAACAGAGGCCCTTTGCGTCAATAGGCGTAAGAGTAGATGACAAGGATGATTATTTTTAAAAATTAGTTCCTGCTTGTCAAGGCATTTATACACGCCATCTAGTCATTTGCTCCCTTTCTCATTATCCAACACTAATTCTGCAATTAAGAATTTCACAAGCAAATATTGTGTTACACTTACTTAAAAGGATTCCATCATAGGCATGAGAGGTTTTTGGCCCTGGTAAGGGCTGATAGAAATTGCCGTCGTTGTCGGTTTTTCACGTCAACTAGGCGGGGTATTGGGAAAAGTTTTCAACTAGCAATAATCGCACCTCGGTTAGCCCTCATTGGTTACGATACTGCCACTGCGCAAAGCTAACTCACCTAACCCAGAAGGCAACAAGTCATTTACTTGACTGAAGAGTTCTAGCAAAACGTAAGGCATTTCATGTAAATGAAGGGACATTTCATGCATAATTCCAAATACAAATAAATTTTCTCAGACATTAATTTTTAACATTTCTATTTATAAAAATGAAGCAGTTAACATCATCAATAGTACAATGTATTTTCAATAAGTCCAGAGGTCCACCACATTTCTCATACTATATGGCCTAAAAAAAATACCAAGATACACTGTCTATTGGTCGGAAAGATTCAGAGATCATCGCCAACCTCTTAAACTCTTTAACCTTTGAATACACTTGAGAAACTATATTAGCAAAGATGCATTATATATAATGCGGTAAATGCAAGCCTATTGCAGAAGCAAAGAGTGACATAACTAGAAGTTTTAACCATAGAAGAAATTTTGCCAAAACAAAAATATATGCAACAAAAAGGCATTTATAGAATAAACTATCAAGGAAAATGGTAATTAATCCCATCATTATCAAAAATAAAGAAAACACGGCCAATAACCATTCTAACTCCAATTAGTCAAAGAAATAGTATAAAAATAACTGACAATGTTCCCCACTAAAAATGGATCCCAGATGATGTATAAGTCTGGGTAAAAAATAACTGTAATCATAAAAAACTTAAGAAATATTGCATAAGAGTAACGTTCATTCTGTGATAGCAATACAAACCTAAATTGCTTGCCATCTCTCTTGAGATAAATCGGGTTGACCTAACTCGATGATTATTATTATTATTATTATTATTATTATTATTATTATTATTATTATTATTATTATTATTATTATTATTATTTTGGGAGATGCAGTTACAAGGAGAAAACCTTGGATATCAAATGATACTTGGAATATTATAAACAAGAGAAAAAGACAGAAATTGATTGTTGAAAGTTTTCGAGAAAGTAATGTAAATTACAAGGTTAAACATGCTAAGTATTCCAGTATTGATGGAGAAGTCAAAAGAAAAGCCAGGAATGACTGGAGAGAATATTTAGACCGGAAAGCAGATGAGGCTGACAAAGCTACTGTATGAATTCAAGGAGTGGCTATAGTGTGAGAATTGATCAGAGAATTATCAATGAAACCTTTACTGGGGCAAAGAATAAGCATATACCCATCAGAGAGAGAGAGAGAGATTTTGTTTTAATAATTTTATTGCGCCCATTGGCGTCAGACATTTGAGAACATGGTAATACAGTAATATTGTTTACATCTACATTGTAATTCACTTATGCCTAAAGAATAAAAAAAAAAGTAAGTACAAAGATTTAAGTACATATTTAAACAGTATTGTTTACATCTATAGCATATAATGAAGGTTATACAAAGGAATACAAAATAAAGTATAGACAGATATCTAGTAGGCCTACATATTAAAATTAATATTGCTTATTTCTATATATTTATGGTTATGCAAATGAATTCATATGGAATACAAATTAAATTTAGTTTAATTTCATAGGTAGGTTGTACCTATCTTTAATTAAAATTACAAAACAGCTGATTATTCAGTATCCACCAAAGTGAGGATGGCGCATGAGGATCTCATCGAGAAAATTATCATCTGTCAATAATTTTTTACATGTATCAACTACTGTGAGTCTTTGGGGTAATATGTCACTAACAAGAGGACATTCCAGGCAATAGTGTTCCAGGGTGTTGGCGTTGGGTGCGTCACATAACCTACAGAAGGAGAAGTGAGGAACTCCATCTTGCTCAGGCACCTGCCAAACTGGTTGCCAACCCATCCGAAGACGCGCACAAACCACATTATTTTGACGAACCATGAGTCCACTGCGGCGATACTTGTGTTGGTGAAGAAAGAAGTGATCATAATGCTGTATTGATATACTGGTGGCTCTCTCGGCATTACTACGATGATGAGTAGGTGAGCGAGCAGCTTGGTGCACCATTTTTCTGCAGCACAGGAGAGATGGACTGGGAGCATCAGCATCTAGAGGATCCAGTTGACAGGCACCCTTTGCCAGATGGTCAACGGTGTTGTTAGCAAGATGACCCACATGAGAGGGAATCCATAGGAAGTGCACTACCAGTGAGCTCATGTTGGCCATGTCTAGTTGCCTATGTATTTGTGTAACCAGGGGCTTGTATGCTGGCTTATGTGAAGAAAGGGCTTGGAGTGCTGGTTGCGAGTCGCAGATGATCAAGGCGTTGTTTCTGGTCCGTGTGATTAAAATAACTGCATCTAGAAGTCCATGTAGTTCACAATACGTGGAGCTTGATGACTTTGGGAGGCGACGGCCTGTCCAGCCCTCTGGCGGGGGTTCCAAAGTGGGGGAGAAAACAGCACATCCAGCACTGCCATCCTGCTGTAGGGAGCCGTCTGTGTAGAGGTGATGGGTTACACTGAGGGACGAGGATAGTCTGTCGATGGTCTCCAATGCACATTGGTGTTGAAGTTGAGGCAAGTCAGTCTTAGAGACTGAAGTGTAAGAGATTGCTGGCACAGGAGTCAGCCAGGGTGCAAGGCCATGATCCACGTTCTCTGCCACGATGTTGATGTCAAACCCCCGAATGCTTGAACAGACAGTACTAACTAGTGTACGTCCCCCCTGGCGTAGTTGTGGACGAGGTGCAAGAAGTTCTGATGATGTTTGAATAGTGAGGAGACAGGTGAGGGTAATACAGGCATTTGATACTGAAGTAGGTGACATTGGAGTATATTCTCTCAACGAGTGGAGGGAGACGGAGTTCATGTTGTATGTTTACAATTCTAGTGGATGCTAGACAACCTAGAGTGAGTCTCATTGCTTGGTTCTGGAATTATTCAAGCGGCTGTGGAGTTGATCTGGAGAGTTGACAGTGCAGGGGAAAGATAATCTATCACTGAGCGGATGAAAGCAATATATATGGTTCTGGCAACTGGGATAGATACTCCTGCAGAATAATTAGTAAGCCACTTGAGAGGAGTCAGGCGTCGCTGTAACCGGGCCAGCAGATCTTGAACAATTGGATGTATTCTCTGTCTCGCTGGAATGGATGGTGTAATTCGCAATGGCGCTCCCAAGTAAATATATTGTGTGCATAAAGGTACAACATTGTTCCAAACAGTAAATTCTGGTAGATTCCTTGCTGGCCTTGGGGAGAAGATTCTACTTTTTCCTTGGGAGATGATAAGACCACAGGAGGAGGCTGATTCGTAGAAGGAAGAAAGGAAGCATTGCAAGTGATCCGGAGAGGTTGAATGAATGCAAATATCGTCTGCGTAGCAAGTGATGGTTGTGTTATCAGTATCAGGCAGTAAGGAAAGAAGGCGATGTAGGAGAATATTAAATAAAAATGGACTAAGTACTCCCCCTTGTGGAGTACTAAGTTCAAGTTCCTTTGCAGTTCTCAATGCTCTCTTAAACAGCACACGAGAGACTCTATTTCGAAGATATCCACGTATCCACCTCAAAAGGTTTCCCTTGATTCCAAAATCAATAAACTGGTCTAAAATAATGTCTCTATTTGCAACGTCAAATGCACTTTTCAAATCAATGAAGGCTACAACACTGGTTGGGGAGAGACGAGTGTAGAGCTCCATGAGACGATGATGTGTTCCTCGTTGGGGTAGGAAGCCATATATTCTAGACGAAAGCTTATCTTGCAGCCGGAACATAAGGCATGAGAGGAGAATACGTTCAAATACTTTGCAGAAACCGGAGGTGAGGGAGATAGGACGAAATTTGTCAGTGCTAGGCTTGGGAACGGGTACAATTGTACTAAGAGTCCATGCTAGGGGCACATATCCCAAGCAGAGGCAGAGGTTGTAGAGCCGGAGGAGAGGGTTGCCAGGTATTTTTATGTGTGCAAAGGACTGCATAGGTGATGCCATCATCACCAGGAGCTGACTTCTTATTCCTTGCTAAGGCACGTCACAGCTCTTCCTTAGTTATGGGTACATCATCCTCTTCATCCCTGCTCAGTAAGGCGGAACTGAGACGTACGGCACGATGGTTTTTTTGTGAAGAAAGAGAGTCTTGTATATGAGCTGGAAGGTTGATGGTTCGTGACTGTGCTGACCACTCATCAATAAGGTCCTGTGCATACTGAGCAGGGCTGTGGTGGAGGACACTTGGGGGTTTCTTCTTCACAATCCTATTGATGAGGTGCCACATGGAACCAATGCTTGTTTGACGGTTGATGCTGTCTGTTAATTTGTGCCAGGAATCTGTTTGTACACATTGCTGTAGAGCAACTAGATCATCTCTCGATAGTTGATACTGGGGCAGAGTCTCAGGACTTGGTTGTCTCATAAAGGCAAGGCCATTATCCATCGCCTTCTTTTCTGCCTGAGAAATTCGATTATCCAGTGTCATAGCACCAACACGATGCCTGATATGAGGCTTTCTGATATATTGCGTGTGGAAAGCATGTGTGGTACTAACAAGGAGTAAAGTTTCTCCAGACAGTGGAGGTCAAATGTAGGTCGAAGGTTAGTCATATATGAAATGTACGTAGGCTGGTACTTAGGCGGAATTGTGATGCAAGTGCGATTGTGTATTGGAGTAGGTGTAGCGAGAAGAGAATATTGGATGCTGAGACCAATGTGATCAGAGAAGAGCGTAGGAACCGTTACACAATTGACTCGGGAAGGTACGAGTCCACAGGTCAAGATGGGATCCAAAGTACCACCTCGTGCATGTGTTGATCCACCAGTGTCCCAACGGGTCAGTTGATTTCGACGAATGTATCCTTGAAGTAGGTTCCCGTTGCGGTACACAGTGCCAGCAAGATCTCCCAAGTCTGGATGACGGGCATTAAATTCTCCCATGTAAACCATACCACGAAGGGTTGGGCCTGGAAGCTTGGCTGTATTTATCCTACCTGGTGCTGCATATACATTGCACAGTCGTATGGTGCCTCCGCCAACAGTAATCTCAAATAATTGAAATGTTGTATCTTCATCCTCTGAGTTTGTGAGAAGTCTATGCTAAATTGAAGTGCGTATATAGGTGATGAGGCCATGTCTTATTAAATGAACGTAGGACACATAGCCAGTGAGCGAGGGAGCTTCTGAGAGATGGAAAGCCCTTGGAAATGATGGAATAACTGCCGAGATGATATTGACCGAAAACGAAGCAACTCCCAAAATATTAACAAGATTATTTTGTAGAAAGTGGCATGAAAAGGCAAAATCTGATTGATGGGAGCTAGGAGTGTTGGTGAAAATGGCAAAAAAAAAGAAAGAGATATGACTGATTGCAGTAATTACATAGGAATCACACTTACATCAGTTTTCATGAAGAGATATATGTTCATTCTAAACAGACTAGAGAGAAATATTGATGAAAGGATGAACAAGCCGGATTTAGAAAAGGTAGAAGTTGCACTTTAAAAATACACTTTTGATGGCATTTGTGGACTATGGAAAATCAATTTTGTGGAGAGTCCTGCGTTAATATGGAGTTCCTCTTAAATATGTCCTGTGTTATTATGGACTTCCTCTTAAATATGTAAATTTGATTAAATCTGTTCATGAGCATAGCAAGTACAAAGTTAATGTTAGTGCAGTGCTATCAAATGAATTTCCAGTGAACAGTGGAGTACTCCAGGGGCATGTGTTGTCACCTATGTTGTTTATCTTCCTCATTGATTTGGTAATGTATAGAACAGTTGAGGATGGTGGAGAAGGATTGGACTGGATTGGTAAAGGGAAATTAGCTAACCTAGAGTATGCTGATGACGCTGTCCATATTAGCAAAGCACCACAGGACCTGCATAGGTAGCTTACCAAAATGCGTGAAATATCACATGAGGTTGTGCTCAAGATAAATAGAAGAGTTGATGAGAATGGAATATGCAATGGAAGGAGAAAGGATTAATTTGGTGGAATCATTTAATATTTAGGTACTATGATATCTAATACAGAATCTTTAGAATTTGAGTTTGATGAAAGATTGTAAAAAGCAAATCAGACAATGGCTGGCTTAAGTAAAATTCGGAAACCAAATCAACTGAAATTAAAAATAAAAATCGGGCTATATATCAGTTTAGGGAGATCGGTGTTATTCTATGGACATGAGTCGGGGTATAACAATGAAACAATATCCAACAGATTATGTAGATTTGAGAACAAAACCCTCAGAAGAATATTAGGAGTTGAATGGCAGGGCAGGATTAGAAATGAAACTATAAGAGACTACTCGCGTACCATATGTAGATGAGATCATGGTGAGGGGTAGGTGGAAATGGTGTGGGCATGCTCTTCGCACTCCCCAAGACAGATTAGTACACCAAACTTTCAATTGGGCTACACAAGGCAATAGAAAAGTTGGAAGAGACAGGCCTACATGGCTGAGGAATATGAAGCTTGAAATTTATGATGATGGGAGAAGTATTGATATTTTAAAAGCTCAAGATAGAGATGACTGGTGAAATCTAACAGAGGCCCTTTGCGTCAATAGGCGCAGGAGTAGATGACAATGATGATATTTTAAAAAATTAGTTCCTGCTTGTCAAGGCATTTATACCCGCCTTCTAGTCACTTTCTCCCTTTCTCAATATCCAACACTAATTCTGCAATTAAGAATTTCAGAATTTCACAAGTAAATATTGTGTTTCACTTACAAGGATTCCATCATAGGCATGAGGCATGAGAGGTTTTTGGCCCTGGTAAGGGCTGATAGAAATTGCCATCGTTGTCGGTTTTTCACGTCAACTAGGCGGGGTATTGGGAAAAGTTTTCAACTAGCAATAATCGCACCTCGGTTAGCCCTCATTGGTTACGATACTGCCACTGCGCAAAGCTAACTCACCTAACCCAGAAGGCAACAAGTCATTTACTTGACTGAAGAGTTCTAGCCAAACGTAAGGTATTTCATGTTAATGAAGGGACATTTCATGCATAATTCCAATAACAAATAAATTTTCTCAGATATTAATTTTTAACATTTCTATTTATAAAAATGAATCAGTTAACATCATCAATAGTACAATGTATTTTTAATAAGTTCAGAGGTCCACCACATTTCTCATACTATATGGCCTAAAAAAAATACCAAGATACACTGTCTATTGGTCGGAAAGATTCAGAGATCATCGTCAACCTCTTAAACTCTTTAACCTTTGAATACACTTGAGAAACTATATTAGCAAAGAAGATGCATTATATATAATGCAGTAAATGCAAGCCTATTGCAGAAGCAAAGAGTGACATAACAAGAAGTTTTAACCATAGAAGAAACTTTGCCAAAACAAAAATATATGCAACAAAAAGGCATTTATAGAATAAACTATCAAGGAAAATGGTAATAAATCCAATCACTATCAAATATAAAGAAAACACGGCCAATAACCATTCTAACTCCAATTAGTCAAAGAAATAGTATAAGAATAACTGACAATGTTCCCCACTAAAAATGTATCCCAGATGATGTATAAGTCTGGGTAAAAAATAACTGTAATCATAAAAAACTTAAGAAATATTGCATAAGAGTAACGTTCATTCTGTGATAGCAATACAAACCTAAATTGCTTGCCATCTCTCTTGAGATAAGTCGGGTTGACCTAACTCGATCATTATTATTATTATTATTATTATTATTATTATTATTATTATTATTATTATTATTATTATTATTATTATTATCATTATTATTATTATTATTATTATTATTACTATTATTATTTTGGGACATGACATGCAGTTACAAGGAGAAAACCTTGGATATCAAATGATACTTGGAATATTATAAACAAGAGAAAAAGACAGAAATTGATTGTTGAAAGTTTTCGAGAAAGTAATGAAAATTACAAGGTTAAACATGCTAAGTATTCCAGTATTGATGGAGAAGTCAAAAGAAAAGCCAGGAATGACTGGAGAGAATATTTAGACCGGAAAGCAGATGAGGCTGACAAAGCTACTGTATGAATTTAAGGAGTGGCTATAGTGTGAGAATTGATCAGAGAATTATTAATGAAACCTTTACTGGGGCAAAGAATAAGCATATACCCATCAGAGAGAGAGAGAGAGATTTTGTTTTAATAATTTTATTGCGCCCATTGGCGTCAGACATTTGAGTACATGGTAATACAGTAATATTGTTTACATCTACATTGTAATTCACTTATGCCTAAAGAATAAAAAAAAAAGTAAGTACAAAGATTTAAGTACATATTTAAACAGTATTGTTTACATCTATAGCATATAATGAAGGTTATACAAAGGAATACAAAATAAAGTATAGACAGATATCTAGTAGGCCTACATATTAAAATTAATATTGCTTATTTCTATATATTTATGGTTATGCAAATGAATTCATATGGAATACAAATTAAATTTAGTTTAATTTCAGAGGTAGGTTGTACCTATCTTTAATTAAAATTACAAAACAGCTGATTATTCAGTATCCACCAAAGTGAGGATGGCGCATGAGGATCTCATCGAGCAAATTATCATCTGTCAATTTTTTACATGTATCAACTACTGTGAGTCTTTGGGGTAATATGTCACTAACAAAAGGACATTCCAGGCAATAGTGTTCCAGGGTGTTGGCGTTGGGTGCGTCACATAACCTACAGAAGGAGAAGTGAGGAACTCCATCTTGCTCAGGCACCTGCCAAACTGGTTGCCAACCCAGCCGAAGACGCGCACAAACCACATTATTTTGACGAACCATGAGTCCACTGCGGCGATACTTGTGTTGGTGAAGAAAGAAGTGATCATAATGCTGTATTGATATACTGGTGGCTCTCTCGGCATTACTACGATGATGAGTAGGTGAGCGAGCAGCTTGGCGCACCATTTTTCTGCAGCACAGGAGAGATAGACTGGGAGCATCAGCATCTAGAGGATCCAGTTGACAGGCACCCTTTGCCAGATGGTCAACGGTGTTGTTAGCAAGAAGACCCACATGAGAGGGAATCCATAGGAAGTGCACTACCAGTGAGCTCATGTTGGCCATGTCTAGTTGCCTATGTATTTGTGTAACCAGGGGCTTGTATGCTGGCTTATGTGAAGAAAGGGCTTGGGGTGCTGGTTGCGAGTCGCAGATGATCAAGGCGTTGTTTCTGGTCCGTGTGATTAAAATAACTGCATCTAGAAGTCCATGTAGTTCACAATACGTGGAGCTTGATGACTTTGGGAGGCGACGGCCTGTCCAGCCCTCTGGCGGGGGTTCCAAAGTGGGGGAGAAAACAGCACATCCAGCACTGCCATACTGCTGTAGGGAGCCGTCTGTGTAGAGGTGATGGGTTACACTGAGGGACGAGGATAGTCTGTCGATGGTCTCCAATGCACATTGTTGTTGAAGTTGAGGCAAGTCAGTCTTAGAGACTGGAGTGTAAGAGATTGCTGGCACAGGAGTCAGCCAGGGTGCAAGGCCATGATCCACGCTCTCTGCCACGATGTTGATGTCAAGCCCCCGAATGCTTGAACAGACAGTACTAACTAGTGTACGTCCCCCCTGGCGTAGTTGTGGACGAGGTGCATCTACATCGAGAGAAGTTCTGATGATGTTTGAATAGTGAGGAGACAGGTGAGGGTAATACAGGCATTTGATACTGAAGTAGGTGACATTGGAGTATATTCTCTCAACGAGTGGAGGGAGACGGAGTTCATGTTGTATGTTTACAATTCTAGTGGATGCTAGACAACCTAGAGTAGGTCTCATTGCTTGGTTCTGGAATTATTCAAGTGGCTGTGGAGTTGATCTGGAGAGTTGACATAGTGCAGGGGAAAGATAATCTATCACTGAGCGGATGAAAGCAATATATATGGTTCTGGCAACTGGGATAGATACTCCTGCAGAATAGTTAGTAAGCCACTTGAGAGGAGTCAGGCGTCGCTGTAACCGGGCCAGCAGATCTTGAACAATTGGATGTATTCTCTGTCTCGCTGGAATGGATGGTGTAATTCGCAATGGCGCTCCCAAGTAAATATATTGTGTACATAAAGGTACAACATTGTTCCAAACAGTAAATTCTGGTAGATTCCTTGCTGGCCTTGGGGAGAAGATTCTACTTTTTCCTGGGGAGATGATAAGACCACAGGAGGATGCTGATTCGTAGAAGCAAGAAAGGAAGCATTGCAAGTGATCCGGAGAGGTTGAATGAATGCAAATATCGTCTGCGTAGCAAGTGATGGTTGTGTTATCAGTATCAGGCAGTAAGGAAAGAAGGCGATGTAGGAGAATATTAAATAAAAATGGACTAAGTACTCCCCCTTGTGGAGTACCAAGTTCAAGTTCCTTTGCAGTGCTCAATGCTCTCTTAAACAGCACACGAGAGACTCTATTTCGAAGATATCCACGTATCCACCTCAAAAGGTTTCCCTTGATTCCAAAATCAATAAGCTGGTCTAAAATAATGTCTCTATTTGCAACGTCAAATGCACTTTTCAAATCAATGAAGGCTACAACACTGGTTGGGGAGAGACGAGTGTAGAGCTCAATGAGATGATGATGTGTTCCTCGTTGGGGTGGGAAGCCATATATTCTAGACGAAAGCTTATCTTGCAGCCGGAACATAAGGCATGAGAGGAGAATACGTTCAAATACTTTGCAGAAACCGGAGGTGAGGGAGATAGGGCGAAATTTGTCAGTGCTAGGCTTGGGAACGGGTACAATTGTACTATGAGTCCATACTAGGGGCACATATCCCAAGCAGAGGCAGAGGTTGTAGAGCCGGAGGAGAGGGTTGCCAGGTATTTTTATGAGTGTGCAAAGGACTGCATAGGTGATGCCATCATCACCAGGAGCTGACTTCTTATTCCTTGCTAAGGCACGTCATAGCTCTTCCTTAGTTATGGGTACATCATCCTCTTCATCCCTGCTCAGTAAGGCGGAACTGAGACGTAAGGCACGATGGTTTTTTTGTGAAGAAAGAGAGTCTTGTATATGAGCTGGAAGGTTGATGGTTCGTGACTGTGCTGACCACTCATCAATAAGGTCCTGTGCATACTGAGCAGGACTGTGGTGGAGGACACTTGGGGGTTTCTTCTTCACAATCCTATTGATGAGGTGCCACATGGAACCAATGCTTGTTTGATGGTTGATGCTGTCTGTTAATTTGTGCCAGGAATCTGTTTGTACACATTGCTGTAGAGCAACTAGATCATCTCTCGATAGTTGATACTGGTGCAGAGTCTCAGGACTTGGTTGTCTCATAAAGGCAAGGCCATCATCCATCGCCTTCTTTTCTGCCTGAGAAATTCGATTATCCAGTGTCATAGTACCAACACGATGCCTGATATGAGGCTTTCTGATATATTGCGTGTGGAAAGCATGTGTGGTACTAACAAGGAGTAAAGTTTCTCCAGACAGTGGAGGTCAAATGTAGGTCGAAGGTTAGTCATATATGAAATGTATTAGGCGGAATTGTGATGCAAGTGCGATTGTGTATTGGAGTAGGTGTAGCGAGAAGATAATATTGGATGCTGAGACCAATGTGATCAGAGAAGAGCGTAGGAACCGTTACACAATTGACTCGGGAAGGTACGAGTCCACAGGTCAAGATGGGATCCAAAGTACCACCTCGTGCATGTGTAGATCCACCAGTGTCCCAACGGATCAGTTGATTTCGACGAATGTATCCTTGAAGTAGGTTCCCGTTGCGGTTCACAGTGCCAGCAAGATCTCCCAAGTCTGGATGACGGGCATTAAATTCTCCCATGTAAACCATACCACGAAGGGTTGGGCCTGGAAGCTTGGCTGTATTTATCCTACCTGGTGCTGCATATACATTGCAGTCGTATGGTGCCTCCGCCAACAGTAATCTCAAATAATTGAAATGTTGTATCTTCATCCTCAGAGTTTGTGAGAAGTCTATGCTGAATTGAAGTGCGTATATAGGTGATGAGGCCATGTCTTACTAAATGAAAGTAGGACACATAGCCAGTGAGCGAGGGAGCTTCTGAGAGATGTAAAGCCCTTGGAAATGATGGAATAACTGCCGAGATGATATTGACCGAAAACGAAGTAACTCCCAAAATATTAACTAGATTATTTTGTAGAAAGTGGCATGAAGAGGCAAAATCTGATTGATGGGAGCTAGGAGTGTTGGTGAAAATGGCAAAAAAAAAAAAAAAAAGAGATATGACTGATTGCAGTAATTACATAGGAATCACACTTACATCAGTTTTCATGAAGAGATATAATATGTTCATTCTAAACAGACTAGAGAGAAATATTGATGAAAGGATGAACAAGCAGGATTTAGAAAAGGTAGAAGTTGCACTTTAAAAATACACTTTTGATGGCATTTGTGGACTATGAAAAATCAATTTTGTGGAGAGTCCTGTGTTAATATGGAGTTCCTCTTAAATATGTCCTGTGTTATTATGGACTTCCTCTTAAATATGTAAATTTGATTAAATCTGTTCATGAGCATAGCAAGTGCAAAGTTAATGTTAGTGCAGTGCTATCAAATGAATTTCCAGTGAACAGTGGAGTACTCCAGGGGAATGTGTTGTCACCTATGTTGTTTATCTTCCTCATTGATTTGGTAATGTATAGAACAGTTGAGGATGGTGGAGAAGGATTGGACTGGATTGGTAAAGGG
The DNA here is from genome assembly GCF_036898095.1 of Palaemon carinicauda. Lineage (NCBI taxonomy): Eukaryota > Metazoa > Arthropoda > Malacostraca > Decapoda > Palaemonidae > Palaemon > Palaemon carinicauda. Next base: position 169,674,053 of record NC_090729.1, on the reverse strand, counting down.
AAATTAGCTAACCTAGAGTATGCTGATGATGCTGTCCATATTAGCAAAGCACCACAGGACCTGCATAGGTAGCTTACCAAAATGCGTGAAATATCACATGAGGTTGTGCTCAAGATAAATAGAAGAGTTGATGAGAATGGAATATGCAATGGAAGGAGAAAGGATTAATGTGGTGGAATCATTTAATATTTAGGTACTATGATCTCTAATACAGAATCTTTAGAATTTGAGTTTGATGAAAGATTGTAAAAAGCAAATCAGACAATGGCTGGCTTAAGTAAAATTCGGGAACCAAATCAACTGAAATTAAGAATAAAAATCGGGCTATATATCAGTTTAGGGAGATCGGTGTTATTCTATGGACATGAGTCGGGGTATAACAATGAAACAATATCCAACAGATTATGTAGATTTGAGAACAAAACCCTCAGAAGAATATTAGGAGTTGAATGGCAGGGCAGGATTAGAAATGAAACTATAAGAGACTACTCGCGTACCATATGTAGATGAGATCATGGTGAGGGGTAGGTGGAAATGGTGTGGGTATGCTCTTCGCACTCCCCAAGACAGATTAGTACACCAAACTTTCAATTGGGCTACACAAGGCAATAGAAAAGTTGGAAGATCCAGGCCTATATGGCTGAGGAATATGAAGCTTGAAATTTATGATGATGGGAGAAGTATTGATATTTTAAAAGCTCAAGATAAAGATGACTGGTGAAATCTAACAGAGGCCCTTTGCGTCAATAGGCACAGGAGTATATGACAATGATGATATTTTAAAAAATTAGTTCCTGCTTGTCAAGGCATTTATACCCGCCTTCTAGTCACTTTCTCCCTTTCTCAATATCCAACACTAATTCTGCAATTAAGAATTTCAGAATTTCACAAGTAAATATGTTACACTTACAAGGATTCCATCATAGGCATGAGGCATGAGAGGTTTTTGGCCCAGGTAAGGGCTGATAGAAATTGCCATCGTTGTCGGTTTTTCACGTCAACTAGGCGGGGTATTGGGAAAAGTTTTCAACTAGCAATAATCGCACCTCGGTTAGCCCTCATTGGTTACGATACTGCCACTGCGCAAAGCTAACTCACCTAACCCAGGAGGCAACAAGTCATTTACTTGACTGAAGAGTTCTAGCAAAACGTAAGGCATTTCATGTAAATGAAGGGACATTTCATGCATAATATCAAATACAAATAAATTTTCTCAGACATTAATTTTTAACATTTCTATTTATAAAAATGAAGCAGTTAACATCATCAATAGTACAATGTATTTTTAATAAGTCCAGAGGTCCACCACATTTCTCATACTATATGGCCTAAAACAAATACCAAGATACACTGTCTATTGGTCGGAAAGATTCAGAGATCATCGCCAACCTCTTAAACTCTTTAACCTTTGAATACACTTGAGAAACTATATTAGCAAAGATGCATTATATATAATGCAGTAAATGCAAGCCTATTGCAGAAGCAAAGAGTGACATAACTAGAAGTTTTAACCATAGAAGAAATTTTGCCTAACAAAAATATATGCAACAAAAAGGCATTTATAGAATAAACTATCAAGGAAAATGGTAATTAATCCCATCATTATCAAAAATAAAGAAAACACGGCCAATAACCATTCTAACTCCAATTAGTCAAAGAAATAGTATAAGAATAACTGACAATGTTCCCCACTAAAAATGTATCCCAGATGATGTATAAGTCTGGGTAAAAAATAACTGTAATTATAAAAAACTTAAGAAATATTGCATAAGAGTAACGTTCATTCTGTGATAGCAATACAAACCTAAATTGCTTGCCATCTCTCTTGAGATAAGTCTGGTTGACCTAACTCAAATTATTATTATTATTATTATTATTATTATTATTATTATTATTATTATTATTATTATTATTATTATTATTATCATTATTATTATTATTATTTTGGGAGATGCAGTTACAAGAAGAAAACCTTGGATATCAATTGATACTTGGAATATTATAAACTAGAGAAAAAGACAGAAATTGATTGTTGAAAGTTTTCGAGAAAGTAATGAAAATTACAATGTTAAACATGCTAAGTATTCCAGTATTGATGGAGAAGTCAAAAGAAAAGCCAGGAATGACTGGAGAGAATATTTAGACTGGAAAGTAGATGAGGCTGACAAAGCTAAGAATTCAAGTAGTGGCTATAGTGTGAGAATTGATCAGAGAATTATTAATGAAACCTTTACTGGGGCAAAGAATAAGCATATACCCATCAGAGAGAGAGAGAGAGAGAGAGAGAGAGAGAGAGAGAGAGAGAGAGATTTGGTTTTAATAATTTTATTGCGCCCATTGGCGTCAGACATTTGAGAACATGGTAATACAGTAATATTGTTTACATCTACATTGTAATTCAGTTATGCCTAAAGAATAAAAAAAAAGTAAGTACAAAGATTTAAGTACATATTTAAACAGTATTGTTTACATCTATAGCATATAATGAAAGTTATACAAAGGAATACAAAATAGAGTATAGACAGATATCTAGTACATAATAAAATTAATATTGCTTATTTCTATATATTTATGGTTATGCAAATGAATTCATATGGAATACAAATTAAATTTAGTTTAATTTCATAGGTAGGTTGTACCTATCTTTAATTAAAATTACAAAACAGCTGATTATTCAGTATCCACCAAAGTGAGGATTGCGCATGAGGATCTCATCGAGCAAATTATCATCTGTCAATAATTTTTACATGTATCAACTACTGTGAGTCTTTGGGGTAATATGTCACTAACAAGAGGACATTCCAGGCAATAGTGTTCCAGGGTGTTGGCGTTGGGTGCGTCACATAACCTACAGAGGGAGAAGTGAGGAACTCCATCTTGCTCAGGCACCTGCCAAACTGGTTGCCAACCCAGCCGAAGACGCGCACAAACCACATTATTTTGACGAACCATGAGTCCACTGCGGCGATACTTGTGTTGGTGAAGAAAGAAGTGATCATAATGCTGTATTGATATACTGGTGGCTCTCTCGGCATTACTACGATGATGAATAGGTGAGCGAGCAGCTTGGCGCACCATTTTTCTGCAGCACAGGAGAGATGGACTGGGAGCATCAGCATCTAGAGGATCCAGTTGACAGGCACCCTTTGCCAGATGGTCAACGGTGTTGTTAGCAAGAAGACCCACATGAGAGGGAATCCATAGGAAGTGCACTACCAGTGAGCTCATGTTGGCCATGTCTAGTTGCCTATGTATTTGTGTAACCAGGGGCTTGTATGCTGGCTTATGTGAAGAAAGGGCTTGGAGTGCTGGTTGCGAGTCGCAGATGATCAAGGCGTTGTTTCTGGTCCGTGTGATTAAAATAACTGCATCTAGAAGTCCATGTAGTTCACAATACATGGAGCTTGATGACTTTGGGAGGCGACGGCCTGTCCAGCCCTCTGGCGGGGGTTCCAAAGTGGGGGAGAAAACAGCACATCTAGCACTGCCATCCTGCTGTAGGGAGCCGTCTGTGTAGAGGTGATGGGTTACACTGAGGGACGAGGATAGACTGTCAATGGTCTCCAATGCACATTGTTGTTGAAGTTGAGGCAAGTCAGTCTTAGAGACTGGAGTGTAAGAGATTGCTGGCACAGGAGTCAGCCAGGGTGCCAGGCCATGATCCACGTTCTCTGCCACGATACTGATGTCAAGCTCCCGAATGCTTGAACAGACAGTACTAACTAGTGTATGTCCCCCCTGGCGTAGTTGTGGACGAGGTGCATCTACATCGAGAGAAGTTCTGATGATGTTTGAATAGTGAGGAGACAGGTGAGGGTAATACAGGCATTTGATACTGAAGTAGGTGACATTGGAGTATATTCTCTCAACGAGTGGAGGGAGACGGAGTTCATGTTGTATGTTTACAATTCTAGTGGATGCTAGACAACCTAGAGTGAGTCTCATTGCTTGGTTCTGGAATTATTCAAGCGGCTGTGGAGTTGATCTGGAGAGTTGACATAGTGCAGGGTAAAGATAATCTATCACTGAGCGGATGAAAGCAATATATATGGTTCTGGCAACTGGGATAGATACTCCTGCAGAATAATTAGTAAGCCACTTGAGAGGAGTCAGGCGTCGCTGTAACCGGGCCAGCAGATCTTGAACAATTGGATGTATTCTCTGTCTCGCTGGAATGGATGGTGTAATTCGCAATGGCGCTCCCAAGTAAATATATTGTGTGCATAAAGGTACAACATTGTTCCAAACAGTAAATTCTGGTAGATTCCTTGCTGGCCTTGGGGAGAACATTCTACTTGTTCCTGGGGAGATGATAAGACCACAGGAGGATGCTGATTCGTAGAAGGAAGAAAGGAAGCATTCCAAGTGATCCGGAGAGGTTGAATGAATGCAAAAATCGTCTGCGTAGCAAGTGATAGTTGTGTTATCAGTATCAGGCAGTAAGGAAAGAAGGCGATGTAGGAGAATATTAAATAAAAATGGACTAAGTACTCCCCCTTGTGGAGTACCAAGTTCAAGTTCCTTTGCAGTGCTCAATGCTCTCTTAAACAGCACACGAGAGACTCTTATTTCGAAGATATCCACGTATCCACCTCAAAAGGTTTCCCTTGATTCCAAAATCAATAAGCTGGTCTAAAATAATGTCTCTATTTGCGACGTCAAATGCACTTTTCAAATCAATGAAGGCTACAACACTGGTTGGGGAGAGACGAGTGTAGAGCTCCATGAGACGATGATGTGTTCCTCGTTGGGGTAGGAAGCCATATATTCTAGACGAAAGCTTATCTTGCAGCCGGAACATAAGGCATGAGAGGAGAATACGTTCAAATACTTTGCAGAAACAGGAGGTGAGGGTGATAGGACGAAATTTGTCAGTGCTACGCTTGGGAACGGGTACAATTGTACTATGAGTCCATGCTGGGGGCAAATATCCCAAGCAGAGGCAGAGGTTGTAGAGCCGGAGGAGAGGGTTGCCAGGTATTTATATGAGTATGCAAAGGACTGCATAGGTGATGCCATCATCACCAGGAGCTGACTTCTTATTCCTTGCTAAGGCACGTCATAGCTCTTCCTTAGTTATGGGTACATCATCCTCTTCATCCCTGCTCAGTAAGGCGGAACTCAGACGTAAGGCACGATGGTTTTTTTGTGAAGAAAGAGAGTCTTGTATATGAGCTGGAAGGTTGATGGTTCGTGACTGTGCTGATCACTCATCAATAATGTCCTGTGCATACTGAGCAGGGCTGTGGTGGAGGACACTTGGGGGTTTCTTCACAATCCTATTGATGAGGTGCCACATGGAACCAATGCTTGTTTGATGGTTGATGCTGTCTGTTAATTTGTGCCAGGAATCTGTACACATTGCTGTAGAGCAACTAGATCATCTCTCGATAGTTGATACTGGTGCAGAGTCTCAGGACTTGGTTGTCTCATAAAGGCAAGGCCATCATCCATCGCCTTCTTTTCTGCCTGAAAAATTCGATTATCCAGTGTCATAGCACCAACACGATGCCTGATATGAGGCTTTCTGATATATTGCGTGTGGAAAGCATGTGTGGTACTAACAAGGAGTAAAGTTTCTCCAGACAGTGGAGGTCAAATGTAGGTCGAAGGTTAGTCATATATGAAATGTACGTAGGCTGGTACTTAGGCGGAATTGTGATGCAAGTGCGATTGTGTATTGGAGTAGGTGTAGCGAGAAGAGAATATTGGATGCTGAGACCAATGTGATCAGAGAAGAGCGTAGGAACCGTTACACAATTGACTCGGGAAGGTACGAGTCCACAGGTCAAGATGGGATCAAAGTACCACCTCGTGCATGTGTAGATCCACCAGTGTCCCAACGGGTCAGTTGATTTCGACGAATGTATCCTTGAAGTAGGTTCCCGTTGTGGTTCACAGTGCCAGCAAGATCTCCCAAGTCTGGATGACGGGCATTAAATTCTCCCATGTAAACCATACCATGAAGGGTTGGGGCTGGAAGCTTGGCTGTATTTATCCTACCTGGTGCTGCATATACATTGCACAGTCGTATGGTGCCTCCGCCAACAGTAATCTCAAATAATTGAAATGTTGTATCTTCATCCTCAGAGTTTGTGAGAAGTCTATGCTGAATTGAAGTGCGTATATAGGTGATGAGGCCATGTCTTACTAAATGAACTTAGGACACATAGCCAGTGAGCGAGGGAGCTTCTGAGAGATGGAAAGCCCTTGGAAATGATGGAATAACTGCCGATATGATATTGACCAAAAACGAAGTAACTCCCAAAATATTAACAAGATTATTTTGTAGAAAGTGGCATGAAGAGGCAAAATCTGATTGATGGGAGCTAGGAGTGTTGGTGAAAATGGCAAAAAAAAAAAAAAGAGATATGACTGATTGCAGTAATTACATTGGAATCACTCTTACATCAGTTTTCATGAAGATATATGCTCATTCTAAACAGACTAGAGAGAAATATTGATGTAAGGATGAACAAGCAGGATTTAGAAAAGGTAGAAGTTGCACTTTAAAAATACACTTTTGATGGCATTTGTGGACTATGAAAAAGCAATTTTGTGGAGAGTCCTGCGTTAATATGGAGTTCCTCTTAAATATGTCCTGTGTTATTATGGACTTCCTCTTAAATATGTCCTGTGTTATTATGGACTTCCTCTTAAATATGTAAATTTGATTAAATTTGTTCATGAGCATAGCAAGTGCAAAGTTAATGTTAGTGCAGTGCTATCAAATGAATTTCCAGTGAACAGTGGAGTACTCCAGGGGCATGTGTTGTCACCTATGTTGTTTATCTTCCTCATTGATTTGGTAATGTATAGAACAGTTGAGGATGGTGGAGAAGGATTGGACTGGATTGGTAAAGGGAAATTAGCTAACCTAAAGTATGCTGATGATGCTGTCCATATTAGCAAAGCACCACAGGACCTGCAAAGGTTGCTTACCAATTGCATGAAATATCACATGATGTTGTGCTCAAGATAAATAGACGAGATGATGAGAATGGAATATGCAATGGAAGGAGAAAGGATTAATGTGGTGGAATCATTTAATATTTAGGTACTATGATCTCTAATACAGAATCTTTAGAATTTGAGTTTGATGAAAGATTGTAAAAAGCAAATCAGACAATGGCTGGGTTAAGTAAAATTCGGAAACCAAATCAACTGAAATTGAAAATAAAAATCGGGCTATATATCAGTTTAGCGAGATCGGTTATTCTATGGACATGAGTCGGGGTATAACAATGAAACAATATCCAACAGATTATGTAGATTTGAGAACAAAACCCTCAGAAGAATATTAGGAGTTGAATGGCAGGGCAGGATTAGAAATGAAACTATAAGAGACTACTCGCGTACCATATGTAGATGAGATCATGGTGAGGGGTAGGTGGAAATGGTGTGGGTATGCTCTTCGCACTCCCCAAGACAGATTAGTACACCAAACTTTCAATTGGGCTACACAAGGCAATAGAAAAGTTGGAAGACCCAGGCCTACATGGCTGAGGAATATGAAGCTTGAAATTTATGATGATGGGAGAAGTATTGATCTTTTAAAAGCTCAAGATAGAGATGACTGGTGAAATCTAACAGAGGCCCTTTGCGTCAATAGGCGCAGGAGTAGATGACAATGATGATATTTTAAAAAAATTAGTTCCTGCTTGTCAAGGCATTTATACCCGCCTTCTAGTCACTTTCTCCCTTTCTCAATATCCAACACTAATTCTGCAATTAAGAATTTCAGAATTTCACAAGTAAATATTGTGTTACACTTACAAGGATTCCATCATAGGCATGAGGCATGAGAGGTTTTTGGCCCTGGTAAGGGCTGATAGAAATTGCCGTCGTTGTCGGTTTTTCACGTCAACTAGGCGGGGTATTGGGAAAAGTTTTCAACTAGCAATAATCGCACCTCGGTTAGCCCTCATTGGTTACGATACTGCCACTGCGCAAAGCTAACTCACCTAACCCAGAAGGCAACAAGTCATTTACTTGACTGAAGAGTTCTAGCAAAACGTAAGGCATTTCATGTAAATGAAGGGACATTTCATGCATAATTCCAAATACAAATAAATTTTCTCAGACATTAATTTTTAACATTTCTATTTATAAAAATGAAGCAGTTAACATCATCAATAGTACAATGTATTTTTAATAAGTCCAGAGGTCCACCACATTTCTCATACTATATGGCCTAAAACAAATACCAAGATACACTGTCTATTGGTCGGAAAGATTCAGAGATCATCGCCAACCTCTTAAACTCTTTAACCTTCGAATACACTTGAGAAACTAAATTAACAAAGAAGATGCATTAAATATAATGCGGTAAATGCAAGGCTATTGCAGAAGCAAAGAGTAACATAACTTGAAGTTTTAACCATAGAAGAAATTTTGCCAAAACAAAAATATATGCAACAAAAAGGTATTTATAAAATAAACTATCAAGGAAAATGGTAATTAATCCTATCATTATCAAAAATAAAGAAAACACGGCCAATAACCATTCTAAATCCAATTAGTCAAAGAAATAGTATAAGAATAACTGACAATGTTCCCCACTAAAAATGTATCCCAGATGATATATAAGTCTGGTTAAGAAATAACTGTAATCATAAAAAACTTAAGAAATATTGCATAAGAGTAACGTTCATTCTGTGATAGCAATACAAACCTAAATTGCTTGCCATCTCTCTTGAGATAAATCGGGTTGACCTAACTCGATTATTATTATTATTATTATTTTGGGACATGCAGTTACAAGGAGAAAACCTTGGATATCAAATTATACTTGGAATACTATAAACAAAAGAAATTTTTCGAGAAAGTAATGAAAATTACAAGGTTAAACATGCTAAGTATTCCAGTATTGATGGAGAAGTCAAAAGAAAAGCCTGGAATGACTGGAGAGAATATTTAGACTGGAAAGCAGATGAGGCTGACAAAGCTATGAATTCAAGGAGTGGCTATAGTGTGAGAATTGATCAGAGAATTATCAATGAAACCTTTACTGGGGCAAAGAAAAAGCATATACCCATCAGAGAGAGAGCTAGATATGTTATAACAACAAAAGATGACGAAAGACAACATTGGATGGAACACTTTAGTGGGGTCATGAATGTGAGATATGAAGGAAATATTATGATAGATATACCTGAAGCTGAGGAAGACCTTGATGTGCCCATGAATGAATTCAGTGTTTTGAAGTCGAAGCTATCACTAAAAACTAGAGATGGAAAGCCCTTGGAAACGATGGTTTAACTGCCAAGATGATATTGGCCGAAAATGAAGTGACTCCCAAAATATTTACAAGAGTATTTTGTAGAAAGTGGCACGAAGAGGCAAACCCTGATTGATGGGAGCTAGGAGTGTTGGTGAAAAAAAAAAAAAAAAAAAAAAAAAAAAAAAAAAAAAAAAAAAAAAAAAAAGAGGAGATATGACTGATTGCAGTAATTACATGGGCATCACACTTACATCAGTTTTCATGAAGAGATATAATATGTTCATTCTAAACAGACTAGGGAGAAAGATTGATGAAAAGATGACAAGCAGGATTTAGAAAAGGTAGAAGTTGTACTTTAAAAATACTCTTTTGATGGCATTTGTGGACTATGAAAAAGCAATTTTGTGGAGAGTCCTGCGTTATTATGGAATTCCTCTTAAATATGTCCTGTGTTATTATGGACTTCCTCTTAATATGTAAACTTTATTAAATCTGTTCATGAGTATAGCAAGTGCAAAGTTAATGTTAGTGGAGTGCTATCAAATGAATTTCCAGTGAACAGTGGAGTACTCCAAGGGAATGTGTTGTCACCTATGTTGTTAATCTTTCTCATTGATTTGGTAATGCATAGAACAGTTGAGAATGGTGGAGAAGGATTAGACTGGATTGGTAAAGGGAAATTAGCTAACCTAGAGTATGCTGATGACGCTGTCCATATTAGCAAAGCACCACAGGACCTGCAAAGGTTGCTTACCAAAATGCATGAATCTTCTTCTTCTTGGGGTATTAAAGCCAACACTTGTTGTTGGCACGGGCCTTTCCTGGAATGCATGAAATATCACATGAGGTTGTGCTCAAGATAAATAGAAGAGATGAAGAGAATGGAATATGCAATGGAAGGAGAAAGGATTAATGTGGTGGAATCATTTAATATTTAGGTACTATGATCTCTGATACAGAATCTTTAGAATTTGAGTTTAATGAAAGATTGTAAAAACCAAATCAGACAATGGCTGGGTTAAGTAAAATTCGAAAATCAAATCACCTGATATTACAAATAAAAATCAGGCTATATATCAGTTTAGCGAGATCAGTGTTATGCTATGGACATGCGTCAAGGTATGACAATGAAACAATATCCAACAGATTTTGTAGATTTGAGAACAAAACCCTCAGAAGAATATTAGGAGTTGAATGGCAGGGCAGGATTAGAAATGAAACTACAAGAGAGATTACTCGCATATCTTACAGATTCTTACAGATGTTTTCCGGGAAGAGGCCCTAGGGGGCCTGTGGCTCCAGTATGGTAGCCAGGACACCATGTGGGTGGTGGTGGCACGTGGTGTTTATCTGAGTTTTATAATTGAATTTTTGATCCTGTTTTCCAAAATTTATCAAATCTTGACTCAAACTGTGTCACTGTCTCTGAGTGTACCACCTCGTCCGGCAAATTGTTCCAAACGTTAACCACACGGTTAGGGAAGGAGTATTTGCAACTGTTCAGCCTGGCTCTTGTCTTGAATAATTTTTCATCATGGCCCCTTGTCACACTATCCTCCCTCATCCTGAAAAGATCCTCAGTACACTCCTTATCATACTTGTTGTTGACGATCTTAAATGTTTCAATCTGATCTCCTCTCGATCTCCTGTACGCTAATGATGGTAGATCTAATCTCTTAAGTCTCTCTTCATATGGCAGTTCCTTGAGACATGGCACCAGTTTCGATGCTCTCCTTTGCACATTTTCTATTGCGTTGATATCCTTGATAAGATGTGGGCACCACACTTGGTTGGCATATTCTAGGTGTGGCCATACCAAGGATGTGAAGAGAGGCTTAAATGTTGCCGGTTCCAGGTGTACAGATGTTCTCCTAATGAGGCCCACTATCTTATTTGCCCTCTCTATTTTCTCAGCCAGATGGTCAGCAAAAGTAAGTTTGTCATCTATGACTACACCAATGTCTCTTTCCGTTCTGGTCTTGCTGATGTTGTTGTACATGATGTAGCCATTATCGTCTACTGAGGTGTTGCCAATTCTCACGTATTTGCTATTCTCTGGATGGAAGAACATTTTCTAAGCTCGTCTAGGTCCCCTGTAGTATGTTGCAATCTTCCACATCCTGAATGCTCCTGAACACTTTAGTGTTGTCAGCATACAAAAACACCTCGCTGTCGTGCTTAACCACTTCAGGTAGATCATTTATGAACAGAACAAACAGCAAAGGACCCAGTACCGAGCCCTGAGGTACTCCACTAATAACTTCTTCCCAATCTGATGCCTCACCGTTCACTAAAACCCTCTACCTTCTCCCTGTTAAGAAACCCTATATCCAGTTCAGTAACTTCCCTTGGATATTATAGCTGGCAACTTTTTTCATCAGCCTTTTGTGTGGTATGCGGTCAAAAGCCTTCATGAAGTCACAGTAAACCACATCTGCTGCCATCCCCTCATCAAGAGCACACGTCCAGTTATCAAACACTTTAATGAGCTGTAATGCTGTTGATCTCCCAGATATAAATCCAAACTGTCTCTTGCTAAACATGTTGTTTTTCTTCATATGTGTTAATATTTCTTCTCCGAGTAGTGATTCCATAAGCTTACAAAATGACACTTGTAAGGCTGACCAGTCTGTAATTTCCAGGATCTTTCTTATTTCCTTTTTTGAATAAGGCAGTAATATGTGTAATTCTCCATTCCTCTGGTACCACACCCTCCTGTAGTGAGCTGTTGAACAATATCCTAAGTGGTTCCAATAGTTCTTCCATCTTTTTGAGTTTCTGGATTACTTTCCTTATTTTTGCATGGGTGATATCCACTCCTTCAATGACAGGTACTTTTCTTGCTGTAGCCTCTGGTATTTCCCCTTCCGGTTCTCTCATGAATACCCCGGTAAACTGTTTTGATAAAATATCTGCCTTCTCCTTGTTGTTAGTTGTGGTACTTGCTTTTTCATTACTGTCATACAGGTCACCTATACCTGACTTTGTTCTTGTTTTAGATGTAACATATTGCCAAAAAATCTTGGGATTATCTTTCACATGACTCGATATTTCTTTCTCCTTTATCTTTACAGCATTTCTGGTCTGCCGCCTGACTTGATTACTTAGCCTCCTGTACTCCGCCTCTGACTGTATCCCCTGGATAGTCCTCTTGTTTTACTTGTTTTAACTATGTCCATAGCCTTTGTTTCTTCTTTATTTTTGACCACAGTTTTCTATTCATCGGTAGGTACTCATTTGTCCGTTGCCTTATCTTGTTTTGGCCCTTATATTGTTTCTTGGGTACACATTCCTCAACAATTTCACGAAGTTTTGCAAGCATTTTATTCCATTTTTCTTCTGTGTCCAGTCTACATTCATTCTTTGCCCCATGAGTTGATAATTGGCCTTTTCATATAAGTATATCACTTTCTTTCCTTGAACCTCAACCTTCTGAATATCACAGTTAAATAAAATACATGCGTGGTCACTTCTACCCAGAGGACATTCTACTCTAATATCATCAATTATGGAATCCTCATTACTGAAAACTAAATCAAGAGTGCTACCAATTTTGTCTCCTCTTGTTCTTGTGATATCCTGAATGTGTTGTGTAAAAAAAAAATCACGGATTCTTTCTATGAACTGCGTGTTAAAATCTGTTGGCCCCGCTTCTGTCGTGTAATTGCTCCACTTGATGCGAGGAAGATTAAAGTCCCCAACAACTATTTTATATTGCACCTTAACATCACTCACTTCCTGCAGTAGTTGAAGCAATTTGCTATTATTTTCCTTGTCACTGCTGGGGCTACGATATATGTTGGTGATTAATATCTTGTCTTTTTTATCTGAGATCTCTACACAGCAGTATTCTTCATATTTAGTGGCTAGCTCCACAGAGGTGAAACGTAAATCTCTCCTCACGTATATATGTAGACGACATCATGGTGAGGGGTAGATGGAAATGGTTTGGGCATGCCTTTCGCACTCCCCAAGAGAGATTAGTACACCAAACTTTCAATTGGGCTACACAAGGCAATAGAAAAGTTGGAAGACCCCGCCCTACATGACTGAGGAATATGAAGCTTGAAATATATGATGATGGGAGAAGTATTGATTTTTTAAAAGCTAAAGATAGGGATAACTGGTGAAATCTAACAGGCCCTCTGCGTCAATAGGCGCAGGAGTAGATGACAAAGATGATTATTTTAAAAAATCAGTTCCTGTTTGTCAAGACATTTATAGTTTTATACCAGCCTTCATGGCTCAATATCCGACACTAATTCTGCAATTAGGAATTCCAGAATTTCACAAGTAAATATTGTGTTATACTTATTTAGATGGATTCCATCATAGGCATGAGAGGTTTTTGGCCCTGGTAAGGGCTGATAGAAATTGCCGTCGTTGTCGGTTTTTCACGTCAACTAGGCGGGGTATTGGGAAAAGTTTTCAACTAGCAATAATCGCACCTCGGTTAGCCCTCATTGGTTACGATACTGCCACTGCGCAAAGCTAACTCATCTGGCCCAAAAAGCAACTAGTCATCTACTTGACTGAGGAGTTCTAGCCAAACGTAAGAGATTTCATGTAAATAAAGCACCATTTCATATATTATTGTAAATACAAATTAATGTTCTGATCCATTAATTTTAAACATTTCTATTTGTAAAAAATATAGCAGTTGACATTATCAATAGTACAATATATATCAATAGGTAACGAGGGTCACCACACTTCTCATATTTAACATGGCCTAAAAAAAAATACCAAAATACATTCTGTTGGTCGGAATGATTTCATAGATAAACGCCAGCTTCTTAAACTCTTCAACCTTTGAACACACTTAAGACAAACTAAGTCAGCGAAGAATATGCATTATATTAAAAATGACGAACGAAAGGCTACTGCAGAAGCATATTTACTTAATTAGAAGTTTTAACCACAGAAGACATTTACCCGACAGAAAAATACATGCTACAAAAAGCGAGTTATAAAATGAACTATGGAGGAAAATGGTAATCAATTTAATCATAAACCAAATTAGACAAAGAAACCGTATCACAATAACTGACAATGTTGCTCAATATAGATGTATCACAGATGATGTATGTCTGGTTATAAAAAAAATGCTATCTTAAACTTAAGAAATACTAAGAGTAAAGTCCATGCTGCCATTGTGATACTCTCTCTCTCTCTCTCTCTCTCTCTCTCTCTCTCTCTCTCTCTCTCTCTCTCTCTCTCTCAGCTCTGCAGTGCAGTTTTGTCAATCGTGTGAGCGATCCAAACGTCGACATAAGTATCATAACCTTGACATAAGTTGGGTTGACTTGACCAAGTTAACAACTTGAATACTGCTCTTTTCCCTTTTCCTACACTCCAAAATGCTAATATCTCACAAACTCGCTAAAACTTCACTACTATGTTACAACCAGGGTTAAAAGAATAGGTATTCTTTTAACCCTGGTTACAACAACATAATAACTCTCCTGTGCTCCTGCACCAAAATCTTTCATGTCCTCTCAAGTCAGGGATCACGTCAGCAAGACAGCTAGTTTTCCATGAACATTGCTCTCCTTCATTCACTCTTTACACTAGCCATTACTCTCAACACAAAAAACTTACCAGCAGCTGATCGATACCCCTACATACATCGCATCATTCATAAGGTATATAAACGTTCATTATTCCTTCTAAAATTCTCACTGGTTTGTTAAGGATTGTCATACTTAAGAGCTCACTTAATCTAAAATAGATTACGATACCTCCCCTGTAACAGTTTTTATTTTCTGTTGAAGTAAACTCCGTTTGAAATAGCCTTCACTTATTATTATAACCTAAAAGTAAAATCAGTTCCTGTTGGTATGGGTGTAAGAATACTACCACCGTACGTACAGCGTGTTGAAGAAAGCATCTAACACGACAGCTGCTGCCTTACAGTCTTGGTTTTTTAGCAAAAGGAAAGGCCCACTACCAATAACTGTGAAAACTACTACCTTGTAGTTAAACTATTTAAATCAAAGGTTAGGCCCACCGCCTATAACTGTGGTAGAAGACTGCAAGGACATCTGATAACTTACGGGAGGAGGGAGTGGAAAGCCAAATAGATTACATCCAGGTTACAGGAGTAGACAAAAACAATGTGATGAACTATAAAGTGATTTTAGAATAGGCACGTGTTAACATAGACTGGTAGAGATGGATTTTAAAATGAGAGGAAGAAAATCCAAAAAGATAAACGAGATCTAGAATTATGGTTTGGGACCTTAGAGAGTGGACAGGTTAACAAATTTGGAAAATATTTAGGTATGAAAAAAATGTGCATGGGAAACAGAAGAATTACAGCTCAGAACCAGCAGATATGGTGTTGTGAAATAAAAAAAAAATGGTGGTGGAACAGAGATGCAAGTGTCATTTTAACTCTAGAACCCCATCGCAGGGCAATTTTCTCCTGTGCATGTGGGTGA
The DNA here is from genome assembly GCF_036898095.1 of Palaemon carinicauda. Lineage (NCBI taxonomy): Eukaryota > Metazoa > Arthropoda > Malacostraca > Decapoda > Palaemonidae > Palaemon > Palaemon carinicauda. The sequence continues at coordinate 169,658,387 of NC_090729.1, read as the reverse complement.
TATATGACTCACTCACTAGGAGACAAAGGAGGGCGCTCTCTTTCCCCATACAATCAGTTCCTACCGAGACAATGGTGGGTGGGTGGGCTGTCCTGTTTTCTGCCTAAAATTTTCCACAGAGGGGGAAAGTTTGTAATTTAGAGAGATTTCTACCCTGCATACAGGGTTAAACTAAAGTACAAATTAAGTTTACATATCATCATTCTAAAGTTTAAGAGTTACTTTTTCAATATTTATTTTGTAATAAACCTGTTTTGAAGTTAAGCATATTTTTTTTCTAATTTTCCAAAAAAAGGGTAAAATTATCCTGGCGAGTTATGGAGATTTCCACCCTGCGTACAGGGTTAACATAAAGTACAAATTAAGTTTATGTATCCTCATTCTAAAGTTTAAGAGCTATTCTTTCAATGTTTATTTTGTAATAAACCTGTTTTGAAACTAAGCATTTTTTTTTTTTATTTTCAAAAAAAGGGTAAAATTCTCCTGGCGATGTGGTTAATGTTCGCCAAAAACAACGATGGGGTCTAGGGTTAAAGAAAACAGATGGCATTTAGGAACTGTAAAGTAAAGCATGCACAGGGTGCAAAGGAAGGGTAGAGAGAAGAGGAAAATATTCTAGGAGGAAAGTAGGTATAGCTATTGGAAGAAAGGTTCAGCACTTGAATGAAAGGCTAGGAACAAGGGAGGGAGAAAAGGATATCGATAAGATTTCAAACTTGAGGAAAATGCAGACAGGATTTGGGGCAACTGGGAGTTATCAAGGATTGAGATGGAAATACTTTGTATAGGGATAAAGGCATTGAAAGGAGATGGAATATCTTTAACAGCTATTGAATACTGAAAATGAGAGAGAGGAGCTTAGAGAAGCACAAAGGATAAAGGAGCCAGTGATGGAGATATGGACTACAGAAGTGAAGTGGGGCATTGAGTAAAATTAAAAGTTCCAAATTGAAAAGGTCATGATACTAGCTACAGAAGGGGAACAATGGGTGCTGGATTTATTAAGAGAAATATGGGAATAGGAAATAATACCTAAAGACTGGGAGAAAAGACTAACGGTATCTATAAGATGATGTCGAGCATTGTAGTAACTTCAGGAAAATTAAACTAACAGAGCATGGTTTGAAAGTTTTTGAATGCACCAGGTGAAATTGGTGGATTCATGAAGAGAGGGACTGTGGATTAATTTTATTCTGATTATACTCACTGACTATAGTTGTTTTGGTTAATTTTTCATAGCCGGATGTCTTTCCTGCCACCAACCCTCCCCATTTACCCGGGCTTTGGACCGGCACCAAGAGAAGAAGATGGATGTGGCAGAGATGAGAATGTTGAGATGGATGTGTGGGGTGACAAGAAGAGATAAGATAAGGAATGGGGTAATTAGGGGTACCACAGGAGTTAGAAAACTATCAGATAAGATCTAAGAAAATAGACTGAGGTGGTATGGTCATTTCATGAGAAGAGATAAACAGTATATTGGGAGGAATGAATGAATGAATGATTTAAAGTTTTCAGGCATCCTGACATCTAAGGTCATTGACGCCGGTAACATTTAATTCATGTATACAAAAATAAAAATTTAAATAAAATAAAAAATTAAAGAGTATTCAATTAAAATCATAAAAATTGAATGTCATAAAAGAAAAATATTTTTCAGAAGACCTGCTTCTGAAAGAAATCTAAAAATGCCACTTGCATGGTAGGACACATCATTTCCAAGAATCTTGGCAAGGATGAACCTGCCACCGTCACCTCGAGCCTCAAACAAATATCTATTCCGCAAGTTGTTATAATTGGGGCATTCGGTCAACAAATGCCTTACTGTTAGAGGTACTAAACAGTTGTCACAATACGGTTGGTGTTGGCCCTTCAGCAGAAACTCATGTGTCAACCGAGTGTGACCAATACAGAGACGACAAAGAGACGTCTCCCATTTTCGGGGCATCATATTATACCTCCAAGGAGATATGTCATTTGTTACTTCCCTCATTTTATTGCCATCTTGACTATCCCATTGCTGTTGCCATTTATTTCAAACCAATTTCTTGATGTCAGGTAAGAAATCATTACAGGGAATGGGATACCTTCTTGGCAGCAACTCGGATGCAGCCTCCTTAGCCAGTGAATCTGCCTTCTCATTCCCGGACACACCTACATGTGCTGGAACCCAACAAAATTGAACTGTTATACCTCTCCGTCCAATAAGGAAGAGCCATTCTAAAATCTTTAAAACTAGAGGGTTATTAGAATTAAAAGCTTCCATAGCTTGAAGGACACTCCTTGCATCACTAAAAATTGTAAAATTACCCTCCTTCTCCAACGCTATTTTCTCAATAGCGGTTAATATGCCATACTGTGGATGCCATCTTTATAGTAAAGCAGCCACAGGAAAAGGGGTTAGAGGGAAACCAGAAGCTCGACTGTGCGTCTGTAGATCTAGAGAAGGCTTATGATAGAATACAAAGAGAAGTAATGTTATGGTGCTTGGGGAAGAGTAAAATCTCAGAGAAGTTAGTTAGAATGGTAGAGATGATGTACAAAAGAACGAGGACAAAAGTAATATCAGCTGTTGGGGAAACAGAATCCTAAGTTAGTGTTGGATTACACCAGGGGTCAGCATTAAACCCATTTTTATTTGTGGTGGTCATGGATATGTTAAGTGAAGAGATCAGAAATGAAAAGATCTTGGACTTAAGAAGACTTACAAAGAAGGGTTGTATAATGACATATTTTTTTTCTAATTTTCCAAAAAAAGGGTAAAATTATCCTGGCGAGTTGGGGAGAATTCCACCCTGCATACAGGGTTAACATAAAGTACAAATTAAGTTTATGTATCCTCATTCTAAAGTTTAAGAGCTACTCTTTCAATGTTTATTTTGTAATAAACCTGTTTTAAAACTAAGCATTTTTTTTATTTTCAAAAAAAGGGTAAAATTCTCACGGCGATGTGGTTAATGTTCGCCAAAAACAACGATGGGGTTCTAGGGTTAAAGAAAACAAATGGCATTTAAGGACAGTAAAGTGAACCATGCACAGGGTGCAAAGGAAGGGTAGAGAGAAGAGGAAAATATTCTAGGAGGAAAGTAGGTATAGCTATTGGAAGAAAGGTTCAGCACTTGAATGAAAGGCTAGGAACAAGGGAGGGAGAAAAGGGTATCAATAAGATTTCAAATTTGAGGAAAATGTAGCCAGGATTTGGGGCAACTGGGAGTTATCAAGGATTGAGATGGAAATACTTTGTATAGGCATAAAGACATTGAAAGGAGATGTAATATCTTTAACAGATATTGAATACTGAAAATGATAGAGAGGAGCTTAGAGAAGCACAAAGGGTAAAGGGGCCAGTGATGAGATATGGACTACAGAAGTGAAGTGGGGCATTGAGTAAAATTAAATGTTCCAAATTGAAAAGGTCATGATACTAGCTACAGAAGGGGAACAATGGGTGCTGGATTTATTAAGAGAAATATGGGAATAGGAAATAATACCTAAAGACTGGGAGAAAAGACTAACGGTATCTATAAGAAGATGATGTCGAGCATTGTAGTAACTTCAGGAAAATTAAACTAACAGAGCATGGTTTGAAAGTTTTTGAATGCACCAGGTGAAATTGGTGGATTCATGAAGAGAGGGACTGTGGATTAATTTTATTCTGATTATACTCACTGACTATAGTTGTTTTGGTTAATTTTTCATAGCCGGATGTCTTTCCTGCCACCAACCCTCCCCATTTACCCGGGCTTTGGACCGGCACCAAGAGAAGAAGATGGATGTGGCAGAGATGAGAATGTTGAGATGGATGTGTGGGGTGACAAGAAGAGATAAGATAAGGAATGGGGTAATTAGGGATACCACAGGAGTTAGAAAACTATCAGATAAGATCTAAGAAAATAGACTGAGGTGGTATGGTCATTTCATGAGAAGAGATAAACAGTATATTGGGAGGAATGAATGAATGAATGATTTAAAGTTTTCAGGCATCCTGACATCTAAGGTCATTGACGCCGGTAACATTTAATTCATGTATACAAAAATAAAAATTTAAATAAAATAAAAAATTAAAGAGTATTCAATTAAAATCATAAAAATTGAATGTCATAAAAGAAAAATATTTTTCAGAAGACCTGCTTCTGAAAGAAATCTAAAAATGCCACTTGCATGGTAGGACACATCATTTCCAAGAATCTTGGCAAGGATGAACCTGCCACCGTCACCTCGAGCCTCAAACAAATATCTATTCCGCAAGTTGTTATAATTGGGGCATTCGGTCAACAAATGCCTTACTGTTAGAGGTACTAAACAGTTGTCACAATACGGTTGGTGTTGGCCCTTCAGCAGAAACTCATGTGTCAACCGAGTGTGACCAATACAGAGACGACAAAGAGACGTCTCCCATTTTCGGGGCATCAATACCTCCAAGGAGATATGTCATTTGTTACTTCCCTCATTTTATTGCCATCTTGACTATCCCATTGCTGTTGCCATTTATTTCAAACCAATTTCTTGATGTCAGGTAAGAAATCATTACAGGGAATGGGATACCTTCTTGGCAGCAACTCGGATGCAGCCTCCTTAGCCAGTGAATCTGCCTTCTCATTCCCGGACACACCTACATGTGCTGGAACCCAACAAAATTGAACTGTTATACCTCTCCGTCCAATAAGGAAGAGCCATTCTAAAATCTTTAAAACTAGAGGGTTATTAGAATTAAAAACTTCCATAGCTTGAAGGACACTCCTTGCATCACTAAAAATTGTAAAATTACCCTCCTTCTCCAACGCTATTTTCTCAATAGCGGTTAATATGCCATACTGTTCGGCAGTAAATATGGAAGCGGTCAGAGGAAGTGCACCTCTACAATTAAAACCATTACTATGTACTCCAAATCCAACGCCAGCATCAGATTTGGAGCCATCAGTATAGATAAAAGTTGATCCTCTATGTTCTTTAACATGTTCATTAAAAAGAGACCTGGCTTCTAGGTCTGACATATTCTTCTTATCTCCAATAAAATATTTACAAAAAGATATCTCTGGTAACTTCCATGGAGGCGTTGATGATACCTTGAATGGAAGTACCTTATTTCTAATTATATCCAGACTATTTAATAATCATTTCACCCGAAAGCCATAAGGTTGAGGAGATTTTGGGTGCAACTCAAAGTATGATGCGTGTCTTACAAGGCTTGCAGTCTGAAAGGCTAGAGTTAGGGAGTCTTTGCAATCTAAACCAATACCGATGAATGGAAGACATTCGGTAAAGGTCTAGAGGTAACTCTCCAGCATCAACAAGGAGACTTGGGATAGGAGAGGTTTTAAAAGCTCCAGTAGATAATCTAATACCTGCATGATGTATCGAGTCTAATATTTTTAACCGGCTTGGGGTGGCTGAAGAATATACCTCACAACCATAACTAATTTTGGAAAAAATCAAGGCCTTGTATAATTTTAAAATAGTATTGCGGTCTGCCCCCATGATGTATGGGACAATACTTTTAAGATATTCAGAGCTTCAACACATTTAGCTTTTAGCGCTTTTAGGTGAGAAACCCATGTAAGTCTACAGTCAAATATCAAACCTAAAAATTTGGTTTCCTATACACATGGTATCCGTTGACCTTTAATGTATAATAGTGCCAGCAAATGATATTGAGAGATCATCCACAAATAATGTTGAGAGAACATCCTGGGGAATGGCTGAGGATATCCCATTAATTGCTAGTGCAAAAAGGGTTACACTCAGCACACTACCCTGAGGAACTCCTTCTTTCTGGCACTTACTCTCTGATAGAGTTTCCCCAACTCTCACTTGAAAAACTCTACGTGAAAGAAATGCCTGAATAAATAGTGGCAGCGCTCCTCTCAATCCCAATTCATGAATGGTTTTAAGAATACCATATCTCCATGTGGTATCATATGCCTTTTCGAGGTCAAAAAATACTGTAACATGGTGCTGTTTGGAAGCAAAGGCTTCACAAATAGAAGACTCAAGTCGTATCAACACATCAGTCGTTGAGTGCATTTTTCGGAATCCACATTGAATCGGTGATAAAATACCTTTCTTTTCAAGGTACCATATCAGCCTTGCATTGACCATCTTCCCCATGATTTTACATAAACAAGATGTCAATGCAATAGGACGATAGTTTGCTGCTAAAAACTTGTCTTTACCAGGTTTTAAAAAGGCTAAAATAATGGCTAGTTCCCAAACACTTGGGTAACTATAATCATGCCATATTCTATTAATAATGCTTAAAATAAATAGCTTTGTATTAAAATGTACATGTTTAATCATTGCATATGGAATTCCATCGGGTCCAGGGGCTGTATCGTTGCAATGAGCAAGTGCGGAATCAAATTCTCTTTCAGTGAAAGGAGAATTATACGACTCTTCCCTTCTTGTTGCAAAATTTAAAATTTTCTTTTCTTCAGTGCTCCTATACTGGTGACCAGGGGCTCCTTCACACTTGCTGTATACATTTGAAAAAATTATTAGCCAGGGCATTGCTAACTTCATTTGCTTCAGTTACATACTGGCCATTCGTCTTCAACACTGGTGGTGGGTTGGGGGTGAATTTGCCAACTATCTTTTTTACTTTCCTCCGCACAGAAGATGGTGGTGTTCTACTGTTAATGGAGGAAACAAAAGACATCCATGACTGGCACCTTGCTTCTTTCATGGCACGACGGAACTGTGCTCTACATTTCTTGTACATAATTAAATTCTCATTAGTTCTGCGTCTACGCAATCGTGTTAGAGATCTTCTTGTGGCTCTGTGGAGTGCAGTTAGTTCTGAAGACCACCACGGGACTGGTCGTCGTTTGAATAACCCTGTTGTTTTGGGAATTGAATTGACTCCTGCTGTATGAAGAGTTCCATTCAGTAGGTCTATGGCATCATCAACACTTTCAAACTGTTCTGCTCTCCCTTCGATTTCACTTAGCTCGGAAAATTTAACCCAGTCTGCCTTGTCTAGATTCCAATGTGGCGATCTTTGCAAAGGCGGACCCTTGTTGGTGTTTATAATGATTGGTGTATGATCACTAGTATGCCAATCATCTACTGTCCTCCAATCAAAATCAAGAAGGCAGTTAGAGCTTGCAATTGAAAGGTCAATGCATGACAAAGTACCTGTCTGAACATGAAAGTGTGTGGGCTCTCCTGTATTAAGGAGTCCCACATCCTCATTCTCCACAATTGATGAGGTAATATTGCCCCTTGTGTTGGCCAAAACATCACCCCATAAAGGATGTCTACCATTCATATCTCCCAGTAAGAGAAAAGGTTGAGGGAGTTGTTGAATGACCTCTGCTAAATCATCATATAAAATATTATCATTTGGAGGTAAGTAGAGAGAGCATATTGTATATTTTCTCCCTATATCAATTTGTACAACAACTGCCTGCAGGGTTGTACGTATAGACATGGGTATTTGGGGAACATCTCGACGAATGTACATGAGACTTCCGCCATGGCTCCCTGCTTGTTGATTATATGGTGTTCTATAGCTAACATACTCTCGAGAACTAGGAGTGTTAGAATCAAGCATACTTTCCTGTAGACATACAATTATGAGGGAATGCTCATGAATTAGGAGCTTAAGTTCTTCATATTTCGCCCTCAAACCCTGACAGTTCCATTGCAAAATGGAGGAGAAAACTATGGATTATTTCTGGAAGACATCTTGGATGAGGTCTTCCCATTAGCAGTTTTTAATTTAACATTATTACCAGTAGGTTTCTTCAGAGGTGATCTTGTTATGTTGGGTTTTACATTTGTGTTTTTCTTTGTATTCTTTTTATCTATTTGTTGAGGTGGATGGTGGACCTCAACTTGAATTTCTGATTTATTCAGTCCACCTTCTGGTTCATTAGAAACATCAACAGACAAAACATCAAATTTATTTAATGTCATAACCTTAACGTTTCTAATGGAGGGTGGAGAGAGAGATGGAGGTCTCTCTCTTTTGCGATTAATAGATGGTGGGATTCGAGGTTTTTGCACCTTTCCCACAACAGGTGCATCAGGTAAGTTAGTCTTAAGTGGAACCTCCATCAGATCAGGCAAGGACATGGCCTGAGAGAGGTTTGTATTACTTTTTGTAATGGCGGCTGAAGGCTGTACAGCAATGGGCAATGACTTAGTGTTAATACACCGTGGTAAAGCCTCAGGAGGTGATATGGTTACCTCGTTATTTGACATTTTGTCAGATAGTATACTTTTTTTTTTTGAGCTATTGGCAGTGCTAGGTTGGTTTGATTTTAATGCCTTAGCATATGTATTTGATTTATTTAATAGTCTTTTGGCATGGGTCACACTTATGTGTTCTAAGTTTGATTTGTTGAGGGCAGCTTCCTCCAACTTATATAGCTTGCAGATCTAGTCTGTGGATTTGTGATTCGAGCTGCAATTTAAACACCTGGCTCCATGTGCACACTCTCCATGGTAAGATTTGGAGTAAATACCACACATCTCATTTTTGCAAACTTCGGACGGGTGCCAAATTTAAAACAATTAAAGCATTGCAATGGCTTCTGCTTGAAGGGTCTTACTTTAATCCTTTCATTCTCGATTATAATATGAAAAGGTACATCAGCATCCTGGAACGTAAGGATTATCATTGATGTACCTGGGACTTTATGAACTTTCCATACATTTAATGGACACATGGCCAGTATCTCCTCCTCTGTAACAAAATCATATAGATCTCTGTTAAAAACTACGCCCCTTCCGTAGCTAAAATTTAGGTGGGGTTTGACATCTAACTTAATGTCATCATTACTTATTTTCATATTGGACAATATTACCGACTGTGTACTGGATTTGGCATGGATAAGGAAACTATTTTTTCCGAAACGAGATATATCGCCTGGTGCAATAGTTCCTACTTTTTTCTGAATCAATTTGCATATTTTAAAATAATTCCCTGTAACCGCCTTGATTCAGCTATAAGCCACATCGGTGGTTTTGGATTTCTCTGGGAGGGCATGACTAAATCTGCGTCTTTTTCCAACCAATCGGCAGGCCTGTACACATCTTAATCTTTTGGTACCTTATCGCAGAGAGCAGCCGCGACATTCAAGTTATTAATTTTAATATTATTCAAATTACTTATTGCACTAAATGCTTCGTCATAACTACTATAAGATATCCATGAATCCCAAGTTTCAGCTTCAAGTTTCATCCTTATTTCTTTTATGCATCCATAGCATTCAAGTGCTTTACATAGATCATCATAATTTGTTTCTATTGAAATTTGTGTAACATGGAGGATTCGAAGTTTCCTCGTGTTACCTAAATTACTCGATTTAGAAATATCAGTAGAATGGTCCTTTCCCGTTCCGAGGTCATCAACAGAGCTATCCCTTATCACATTAGCAGAGGTCGTCAACAGTGCCGGGGGAGAGTCAGCGTATCCAGGGGATGGGGGTTCGTTCCTTAAAGAATCCATTATACTAAAGAGAGAGAAAAGAGTTAGTTTGATGTACCTGCTTGAGAATGTTAGGCCATCACACGTCGGAAAGGATATTTGCACTCTCCACTATCGGCACAATGAGAGTATACTTCCCAGATGGCCCACTCCATACCCTACCCGAAGGATAGCATCAAAACAGATATAGAGGCACAGGTGTAAGCTGAACCCGCCTGTTAGGACTGAGACCAAGAAATTATGGAATCATCCTCCCCATATCTATAATGACGGGCTTCCGGCCAAAAGCCGAGAGTCCTACCCCAAGCATTGGATCCCCTGGATTCCGAAGACCCAACACTTGAGAATAGTTCCACCAAAAAGGTCCAAACCATCTTTGGGATGGCTGAAATCATCCAATACTCTCACATATAGCTTTAAATGCAAACACCTCCCAACCGTGATACCTCCTCCCACTCATCAAAGCAGGCAGCAATAAAGGATGTATGAACATCCCCGCCGGGGCTACAATGTATGTAAAAATATCCAAGCCATAGGAGAAAAGAAAAAAAAAATAATAAATATATGTACATAATATATACACACATATAATGAGGGAAATTTTTCTCATAGAGTTTGGAAAGCAAGACTAAAGAAAGTTTGTGAAATTAGGATAAGGTCTTAGTAATATTGAGAAAAAGAAAAAGGTAAAAGAGAGAAATTTAGATTCGAACTGGGGGAGCAATTTCCCCAAGTTTGAGAGCCCTCTTGCTCGTCACCAAGTTTCAGCACGGGAATGAAATGCTGTGCTGAAGCTCAATGACTTCATTAAGGCATTCTCTCATTAAGAGGGATATTGGGAGGAGAGTGATGGAAATGGAGGTACAGGGAACGAGAAGGAGAGGGAGACCAAAGCGGTGGGTGGACTGTATCAAGGATGACCTTCCATCAAAGGGATTAACCGGTGACGAGGTGTGGGACAGAGGTAGATGGAGAAAGCTGACCAGAAACATTGACCCCACATATAAGTGGGAAAAGATGTAGACAAAGAAGAAAAAGAAGGACTGTGGATGCCATCTTTATAGTAAAGCAGCCACAGGAAAAGGGGTTAGAGGGAAACCAGAAGCTCGACTGTGCGTCTGTAGATCTAGAGAAGGCTTATGATAGAATACAAAGAGAAGTAATGTTATGGTGCTTGGGGAAGAGTAAAATCTCAGAGAAGTTAGTTAGAATGGTAGAGATGATGTACAAAAGAACGAGGACAAAAGTAATATCAGCTGTTGGGGAAACAGAATCCTAAGTTAGTGTTGGATTACACCAGGGGTCAGCATTAAACCCATTTTTATTTGTGGTGGTCATGGATATGTTAAGTGAAGAGATCAGAAATGAAAAGATCTTGGACTTAAGAAGACTTACAAAGAAGGGTTGTATAATGACATATTTTTTTTCTAATTTTCCAAAAAAAGGGTAAAATTATCCTGGCGAGTTGGGGAGAATTCCACCCTGCATACAGGGTTAACATAAAGTACAAATTAAGTTTATGTATCCTCATTCTAAAGTTTAAGAGCTACTCTTTCAATGTTTATTTTGTAATAAACCTGTTTTAAAACTAAGCATTTTTTTTATTTTCAAAAAAAGGGTAAAATTCTCACGGCGATGTGGTTAATGTTCGCCAAAAACAACGATGGGGTTCTAGGGTTAAAGAAAACAAATGGCATTTAAGGACAGTAAAGTGAACCATGCACAGGGTGCAAAGGAAGGGTAGAGAGAAGAGGAAAATATTCTAGGAGGAAAGTAGGTATAGCTATTGGAAGAAAGGTTCAGCACTTGAATGAAAGGCTAGGAACAAGGGAGGGAGAAAAGGGTATCAATAAGATTTCAAACTTGAGGAAAATGTAGCCAGGATTTGGGGCAACTGGGAGTTATCAAGGATTGAGATGGAAATACTTTGTATAGGCATAAAGACATTGAAAGGAGATGTAATATCTTTAACAGATATTGAATACTGAAAATGATAGAGAGGAGCTTAGAGAAGCACAAAGGGTAAAGGGGCCAGTGATGGAGATATGGACTACAGAAGTGAAGTGGGGCATTGAGTAAAATTAAAAGTTCCAAATTGAAAAGGTCATGATACTAGCTACAGAAGGGGAACAATGGGTGCTGGATTTATTAAGAGAAATATGGGAATAGGAAATAATACCTAAAGACTGGGAGAAAAGACTAACGGTATCTATAAGAAGGTGATATTGTGGATTCTAGTAACTTCAGGAAAATTAAACTAACAGAGCATGGTTTGAAAGTTTTTGAATGCACCAGGTGAAATTGGTGGATTCACGAAGAGAGGGACTGTGGATTAATTTCATTCTGATTATACTCACTGACCATAGTTGCTTTGGCTAATTTTTCATAGTCGGATGCCTTTCCTGTCGCCAACCCTCCCCATTTACCTGGGCTTTGGACTGGCACCAAGAGAAGAAGATGGATGTGGCAGAGATGAGAATGTTGAGATGGATGTGTGGGGTGACAAGAAGAGCTAAGATAAGGAATGGGGTAATTAAGGGTACCACAGGAGTTAGAAAACTATCAGATAAGATCCAAAAAAATAGACTGAGGTGGTATGGTCATTTCATGAGAAGAGATAAACAATATATTGGGAGGAGAGTGATGGAAATGGAGGTACAGGGAACGAGAAGGAGAGGGAGACCAAAGCAAAGGTGGGTGGACTGTATCAAGGATGACATTCATCAAAGGGATTAACTGGTGATGAGGTGTGAGGCAGAGGTAGATGGAGAAAGCTGACCAGAAACATCGACCCCACATAGAAGTGGGAAAAGATGTAGACAAAGATGAAGAAAAAGAAGAAGGACTGTGGCTGCCATCTTTATAGTAAAGCAAACACAGGAAAAGGGGCTAGAGGGAAACCAGAAGCTCGACTGTGCGTCTGTAGATCTAGAGAAGGCTTATGATAGAATACAAAGAGAGGTAATGCTTTGGTGCTTGGGGAAGAGGAAAGTCTCAGAAAAGTTAGTTAGAATGGTAGAGATGATGTACAAATGAACGAGGACAAAAGTGATATCAGCTGTTGGGGAAACAGAATCCTAAGTTAGTGTTGGATTACATCAGTGGTCAGCATTAAACCCATTTTTATTTGTGGTGGTCATGGATATGTTAAGTGAAGAGATCAGAAATGAAGAGATCTTGGACTTAAAAAGACTTACAAAGAAGGGTTGTATAGTGACAAAATACTTTGGTGAGGGGTGGGTTGATAGTAAAAGAGGATGGAGCAATTTAGATACCCGGGATTAGATAAAAGTCAGGAGGGAGTATGTGAAACTGAAGTTGAGAATAGGATAAAAGCAGCATGGAGGAAATATAAGGAGGTAGCAGGAGTGGTATGTGATATGAAAATGTCACTCAAGCTAAAAGTCAATATATATATATATATATATATATATATATATATATATATATATATATATATATATATATATATATATATATATATAGCACAGTAATAAGACCAGTGTTAATGTATGGATCGGAAACGTGGACTCTAAGACAAGAACAGCGATGAGAATGCCGAGGTGAATTATGGAAATATTGCGGCTTGATAGATTGGAAAATGGTGAAATAAGAATGGCAGGTATAGTAGAGGTTTCAGGCATAGTGAAGATTAGAGAGATGATATGAGGATGGATGGTGGGTTGAGTGAAGAGGGCTTGGGAGGAACCTATTGGCGAGGGGGGGGGGGGGACATTGAGAGGGATCAGAGAGTTTGATGGCAAGATAAGGTGAAGGATGATATGGAGAAAAGAAGTTTGGTGGAAGAAGATGCCTTTGATAGAAGGAAACCAACCACTTAAAGTGGGAAAGAATAAGGGAAGTTACAAAAATAAGTTTACTATAGTCTATCGGCTCCTTCATGGCAATCCGGGCGTTGTCTCCTACGTTGCCAAATGTCCTTCTCTGGAGTGTTTAAAGGCCTACCGCTCCTGTTTACCCCTTTTAATCCCTGCGCTCGAATGTCTCCTGGGGCAATATACTGGACCTTTCTAGGGATTATCCCATACTACTGAGTTTCCGCATTCTCCAATCAACTCGTATGTGTGAATTTATCTACCTACACTCACAAATTCCATCTCGTGGAGGCTCTACCATTTGTTATATATATATATATATATATATATATATATATATATATATATATATATATATATATATATATATATATATATATATATATATATATATATATTATGTGTGTGTGTGTGTGTGTGTGTGTGTGTGTGAGAGAGAGAGAGAGAGAGAGAGAGAGAGAGAGAGAGAGAGAGAGAGAGAGAGAGAGAGATCCTGTGTAAATTTAGGCAGGTAAACTGAAATAGTGTCATAAAGATACATGGGTTACACAGAATTATCGACAACAATTAAATATATTATCTATACGTAGTATAGACGCCCAATTATCTTCATTAAGAGTATCCGATACACTTTCTTTTTATATTCTCATGCCTTCTTTCTATGGACTTTGTTCTAGCTTTGCAATTTACTTCGAATATTTTGTTTTAGGTTTGGCACGTTTTTATCTTCAAAATATAAATACTTTTGCTTGAGTGTCATACCTGATGATAATATCAATTTGTGTTTCATAGTCTTTGTAAGGATTTATCAAAACAAATAGATGATAGTTTTGAGTCATGAATGTTATACTGATAACGATACACAAGAATGCCAGGATTATAGAGATTTATTTCTGCACATCTTTTATATTAAAAATATGTAACATTTTTTTATTTGTATAACTAAATTATTTTGGAAGCTAAATTAAAGTTTACATTAATAATGAAAAAAAAATGTAGGCTACATTACAAATTAATTAAAAACTGAATGAATATTTACATCACAAAAGAAAGAAAAGAATGAATGGATATTTACATTGAAAAAGGGGTACTATTCATTATAATTCCTCTTCATCAGATGATTCTAGATTTATAACAAAAGAATCAACAAAATTGTCGATGGCTAAATCTCTTAAAGTGTCATCCCTTTGAAGAGTCTCTGCATGGTTAACTGCATTTTTCTAATTTTCCGGTGTTACTTGCTGTAACGCTTCACTTATAAGAGATTTGAGGTCCGACATTTTAAAATCATTTTTCTTTGCCACATACTGTTTGACTTGGCTCCATATTAATTCAATTGGGTTATATTGACAATGATATGGAGGAAGTCTTACCACTTTGTGGCCGTGCTTACTCGCAATAATGTCAATTTCGTACTTGCTGGCCATCTTGACGTATGCTGTTTTACCATAGCAAGCAGATCATCCTTCAAGAGATCGTCTCCGGGGGTTTCTCCTTTCTCGATAAGCCAGTCTTTAATTACAGCTTTCCTATCGGATGTCGTAGGCGGTTTATCAATTTGGAAAGAGTGATAGGATGCATTGTCCATCACTATGATCGATGATGGCGGTATATTGGGAATCAATTTTGAAATGAACCACTCCTTGAATACAGTATGATTCCTTTGTTTGTGGTAATCGCCATCGTTTTTAGACTGGAAAACAAGTTCACAGTATGGAACAAACCCGCGTTCGGTCCCAGCATGAAGAACGATTAACCGACTACCTTTTCCAGTAGGGGGTTTAATGCCGGTGGCATTTTCTGAATTGATGTCCATCCAACATTTCCCAACGGTATGGTTTTGGTTAATCCAAGTCTCGTCCAAGTATACAAAGGATTTATAGCCACTGGATTTTAATGCTTTCATTTCTCTTAAAAACTTAGTTCTGGCTGAGGCTACATCTTTTCTCTCCAGTAGAAATTTTCTTCCATTAACCTTGCTGTACCGAAAGCCAATTTCATGAAGAACTTTGTGAACAAAATCCATGGAACCTTTAAACTCAATATTTTCTTTTAATTTAGCTGTTATTGAGTCAAGTGTTGGAACTTCCTTCCTTGCATAAAAGTCTAAAACTGTTCTACGCAAAACGCTCTTGTCAAAATCATCTAAATTTGTCACGGTTCTTGGTTGTTGCTTCTTCTGTTCAACGAAAATTGGTTTACGTATCTCTCTCCCGTTACTTTTCCTTCTTTGCAAATCCTGCTGATTGTCCTCTCCAGTATCATTGTTGCTTCCGAGGCGCGTTTCAGTGTTTTTCTAACATCCATAACGGGTCCATGGTTTGCCTTTTCTTTGTCAAAGTACTTCACGATCCTATAAACTATTTCTCGAACCTGGGGATGAAGGCTAATGCGGGAACGAGGACTTCCTTCCATGTTCTTGGTAGGGCGACAGACTCCTTAATGACTGACTGTTTTGGTTGAGCCGTCTTTATGGAGACACACGTTGTTTGACATATTCATACCCTGAGGTCAGCTTAACGCCTGAGAAGGATGTGGCACCACTGTAAAATTTACCTGCCACGTTTAAGAATAAACGTGTAATTTTATTGTTATTAAAAGTAAAGAAATTACGAGGGCATTTAATAATCGCGAATATTTATTATTAATTAATTATATTTACATTTTTTTAACTTATGCTGCCTCCATACACCATACAACGTGATGGTAATATTTAATATGGCATCGCCGCTCCCGGCCCAAACCCAGCCTTGTTCGCCTTACAGGATCCGATAGAGTTTAGTCAAGGTGTTATATCCAGACTTTTAGTTAATTTCTGTATTTCTCAAAATACAACACTAATTCTGTAATCAAGAATTCCAAAATTTCCCAAGTAAATATTGCAGGTTATACTTCAATTGATTCCATAACAGGTATGAGAGATTTTTGGCCCTGGTAAGGGCTGATAGAAATTGCCGTCGTTGTCGGTTTTTCACGTCAACTAGGCGGGGTATTGGGAAAAGTTTTCAACTAGCAATAATCGCACCTCGGTTAGCCCTCATTGGTTACGATACTGCCACTGCGCAAAGCTAACTCACTTGGCCCAAAAAGCAACTAGTCATCTTCTTGACTGAGGAGTTCTAGCCAAACGTAAGAGATTTCATGTAAATGAAACACCATTTCATATATAATTGTAAATATAAATTCATTTTCTCATCCATTAATTCTAAACATTTCTATTTGTAAAAAATATAGTAGCTGACATTATCAATAGCACAATATATTTCAATAATTAAGAGGGCCACCACACTTCTTATACTTTACATGGCCTAAAACAAAGTACCAAAATACATTCTGTTCGTCGGAAAGATTTCATAAATAAACGCCAGCTTCTAAAACTCTCCAACCTTTGAACACACTCAAGACAAACTAAGTCAGCAAAAACTATACATTATATTAAAATATGGTGAACGAAAGGCTGTTGAAGCATATTTACATAATTAGAAGTTTTAACCACAACAGACATTGTAATCATAAAAACGTCATACTAAGAGTAACGTTCATGCTGCCACCGTGATACAAAACTAAACTACCTAGCATCTCTCTCTCTCTCTCTCTCTCTCTCTCTCTCTCTCTCTCTCTCTCTCTCTCTGACTACACAATAAACTATAGCTCTTACCTTCTCAGCTCTGCGATGCAGGTTCGTCAATCATGTGAGCGTATATATAAAAGTCGATCCCCTATGTTCTGCAACATGTTCCATAAAAAGAGACCTGGATTCTAAGTCAGTCATATTCTTCTCAACGCCAATAAAGTAATTACAAAAAGATACGTCAGGTAATTTCCATGGAGGCGTTGATGATACCTTGAATGGAAGCCACCTTAATTTTAATTATATCCAGATTGTTTAAGAATTGTTTCACCTGAAACCCAAAAGGTTGAGGAGATTTTGGGTGCAACTCAAAGTATGTTGAGTGCCTTACGAGGCTTGCAGTCTGAAAGGCTAAAGAATTAGGGAGTCTTTACAATCTAAACCAATACCGAATAATAGAGGACATTCGGTAAAGGTCTAGAGGCAACTCCCCAGCATCAATAAGGAGATAGGTGAGGTTCTAAAGGCTCCTGTGGACAATCTAATACTAGCATGATGTATAGAATCTAATATTTTTAACCGGCTTGGGGTGACTGAGGAGTATATTTCGCATCCATAACTAATTTTGGAAAAAATCAAGGCCTTGTATAATTTTAAAATAGTATTGCAGTCTGCCCCCAATGGTGTATGGGACAATACTTTTAAAAGATTTATAGCTTCAAGACATTTAGCTTTTAATGCTTTTAAGTGAGAAACCCATGTAAGCTTACAATCAAATATCAACCCTAAAAATTTAGCTTCATTTGCACATGGGATCCGTTGACCTTTGATGTATATATCCGGGTCTGGATGTACTCCCCGGATACGACAAAAATGGACAATTGTAGTCTTACTTGTCGAGAACCTAAATCCATTCATATCGGCCCAATGGATAATTTTATCAATAGAGAGTTGGATTTTTCTCTCAACCATTGCCATTCTAGCTCCAGCAAATGATATGGACAGATCATCCACAAATAATGTTGCGAGAACATCCCGGGGAATGGCTGAGGTTATCCCATTAATTGCTAGTGCAAAAAGGGTTACACTCAGCACATTCCCCTTAGGAACTCCTTCTTCCTGGCATTTACTCTTATGATAGAGCTTCCCCAACTCTCACTTGGAAAACTCTATGTGAAAGAAATGACAATAAATAGTGGTAGCTCCCCTCTTAATCCAAACTCATGGATTCTTTTAAGTATACCGTATCTCCATGTGGTATCATATGCCTTTTCAAGATAAAAAAAAGACTGTCACATGGTGCTGTTTGGAGGCAAACGCTTCACAAAAGGAGGACAAGTCGTATCAGCACATCAGTCGTTGAGTGCATTTTTCTGAATCCAGATTGTATGGGTGATAAAATACCCTTCTTTTCAAGGTACCACATCAGTCTTACATTGACCATCTTCATGATTTTGCACAAACAAGATGTTAATGCAATTGGCCTATAATTTGCTGCTAAAAACTTGTCCTTACCGGGTTTTAAAAAGGCTAAAATAATGGCTAGTTCCCAAACACTTGGATAACTAAGATCATGCCATATTCTATTAGAAATGCTTCAAATAAATAACATTGTATTAAAAGGTACGTGTTTAATCATTGCATATGGAATTCCATCAGGTTCAGGGGCTGTATCGTTACACGTAGCAAGAGCAGAATCAAATTCTTTTTCAGTAAAAGGAGAATTGTATGACTCTTGCTTTCTTGTTGCTTAGTTTAAAACTTTCTTTTCTTCAATGCACCTATACTGGTGACCAGGAGCTGCTTCACACTTGCCTGATACATTTGAAAAATGGTCAGCCAGGGCATTGCTAACTTTGGTTGCTCCGGTCATATACTGGCATTTACCTTTAACACTGGTGGTGGGTTTGGGGTGAATTTGCCTGCTATCTTTTTGACTTTCCTCCACACAGATGATGTTGGTGTTCTACTGTTAATGCAGGAAACAAATGACATCTAAGACTGGCGCCTAGCTTCTTTCATGGCACGACAGAACTGTGCTCTACATTTCTTGTATATGACTAAATTCTCCTCAGTATGGCGCATGCGCAATCGAATTAAGACGTTCTTGTGGCTCTGTGCAGGGCAATTAGTTCTGATGACCACCAGGGGACTGGTCGTCGTCTGAATATCCCTGTTGTTTTGGGAATGGAATTGACTCCTGCTGTGTGAAGTTCCATTAAGTAAATCTATGGCCTCATCAACACTTTCAAACTGTTCTGCATTTCCTTCAATTTCACTTAACTCCCGAAATCTAGCCCAGCCCGCCTTATCAAGAATCCATCGAGGCAATCTCTGTAAAGGTGGACCATTGTTGGTGTTTATAATGATTGGTGCATGATCACTAGTATGCCAATCATCTAATGTTTTCCAATTAAAATCGAGAAGACAGTTAGAGCTTGCAACTGCTAGGTCAATGCAGGACAAGGTACCTGTCTGAACATGAAAATGTGTGGGCTCTCCTGTATTAAGGAGCACGACATCTTCATTCTCCAAAATTGAAGATGTAATATTACCCCTTGCATTTGCCAAAACATCACCCCATAAAGGATGTCTACTATTAAGATCTCCTAGTCAGAGAAAAGGTTGTGGGAGTTGTTTAATCACTTCTACTATATTATCATATGAGATGTTATCATTTGGAGGCAAGTAAAGAAACAGATTGTGTATTTTCTCCCTATATCAATATGTACAACTACTGCCTGCAGAGGGGTACAGATAGACAAAGATATTTGGGAAACATCTCGATGAACGTATATAAGACTTCCCCCATGGCTCCCTGCTCGTTGATCATATGGTGTCCTATAGATAACATATTCTCGAGGACAAGGAGTATTAGCATCAAGCTTGCTTTCTTGTAGACATACAGTTATAGGGGGGTGCTCACGTATGAGGAGCTTGAGTTCTTCATATTTCGCCCTTAAACCCTGCAATTCCATTGCAGAATGGAGGAAAAAACTATGATTTATTTTTTGGAAGACACCTTAGATGAAGTCTTTCCATTGGCAATATTTGATCTAACAATATTTCCCGTTGGTATCTCTAGAGAGGATCTTGATATAGTGGGTTTTGTATTCCTCTTTTTCTTTGTGTCCTTTTGATCTAATTGTTGAGGAGGATGGTGGACCTCAACTTGAATTTCTGATTGGTTCAATTTACCTTCCAGTTGATCAGTAACATCAGCAGACAAGATATCATATTTATTTGAAGTCGTGACTTTAATGTTTCTTGTGGTAGGAGGCGAGAGAGATGGAGGTCTCTCTCTTTTTCAATTAAAATGTGATCTGTCAGGTTTTTGCACCTTCCCCACTACAGGTGCACCAGGTAAATTAGTTTCAAGTGGAACCTCCATCAGATCGGGCAAGGACAGGCCTGAGAGAGGTTTGTACTATTGTTTAGAATCTTAGCAGTTGACTTTTGAATAACTTTCAGATCTTTAAGTATCTGTTTTGATTTTTCTACAATTTCTGGACATAGATTTTCGATGGGACTTTCAACCCCTTTAACTACTTTCATTTGTTTCTTCATATTAGAAGTAGAGATATAATTTTCGTCTGTGTGGTTTGGCAAGTTTTTCTACAGAACCATTGAAAAAGGTTGCCCTGGTCTTATATGCTTTACAAGAGCTCTTTTACGAGCCTCTTTAAAAGTAACCCTTTCTATGGTCCTAATGGCCTGAATTTCTTTTTCAAAAATAAACTTAATGCAGCTTTTAGATGTAGCTGGGTGTGCTTCCCCACAATGTATGCAATTAGGGTTTTCTATGCATACTCCATGACTACTTTTTCCACAGTTGGCACAAACAGCTGGCATGTTGTTCAGTTTTTCCTTACATTTCTGCCTTAAATGGCCATACATTTGGCAATGATAACATTGCAATGGTGAAGGAACATGGTTTTACCTTCAAAGATAGCCAACCAGCTTTTATAACATTTGGTAATCTGCATTATCAAATGTTATAATCAAAGTAGCAATCGGAATACGTTGTTCTCCAACCCTCTTTCTCATTCTGACTACTTTAACTATGCCTTGATTTTTCAGTTCATCCTCAATTTCTTTTTCCTCTATATCTAGCAATTCTGGAGCATATATCACACCTCTACTCTGGTTGAAAGTAGGGTGCGAAACGCATTTTACACTATGTCCATTCAATGTTGTAAGTATTTTTAACCTTTCACCTTGTAATGGGGATAGTGTCTATCGAGAGACTTCAATTTCCCTGGGGTAGAATTTTGGCTGCCCTCCACATAAAGTAACTATTTCCCTATTAGCTTTAAAAACGTTTACACTCTCATTTCTTCCGTTTTCAAATTCTAAGATAAAAAAATTTTCATAATTCACTACTGCATAGTGACCAGGTAATACTTCTACTTTTCTATATCTTTCTGTACAGTCATCATTTTTCACTCTATCTCTCCTCCTCTTCTTTAGTGTTTTATTATCCACGTGACGTGAATAAGGTTCTAATGTAACAATATTAGAGCCCGAGTTGGAGCTGTCTGTATCGAGGTCCATGTTTGCATTTTCCAGGTCGTCAATGGAGGGGTGGGTTTTTTTGGTATGAGCAAGCCGGGTTATCCACCTCTTATCGGAGAATGTCAGTCCTCCTATCCCATGTGGCCCAACACAAGAAGAGGCTTCAGCGGGGACCAGTCCTCTATTAGAGAGGGGCTGCCTCTCTTTAGGTAGGCGTACACTGGTCAGTGGGGGTAGTTAGCCCCTCCCACCATCGACTCCAATGCCTGGCATCACCCATTACCCGCAAATATGGGTGACTTAAAACCGGATCACTGGAGCCCAACTCTTAACAGACTTGGTCTGCACCCAATGGGGTCTGCCAGAGGGAGATGGCGTCTAAATTGGTAAAGGTTGAGATGGAATGCCGTCCATCCCACACTGTGCCAAATCCAAAGCAGCAGCCAAAGTATAATCGAACATGCCAAAGTTGTCAACAATATCGAGCCCAAAAGGAAGAGATGGGAGAAAGAGAAATAACCAAAAGTAAAAGAGAAAGTGCTGACTGATTTAGTTGGATCGACAGCTGGGAACCGAGGTCCAGTGGGAAGCAGTTCCCACTGTTCATTAAAGCCCAGCTGCTAATCCCTAAGCCCCCCATCCTCATCAAGGTTTCAGCATCTGGGGGGCCAACGCCTGTAACTATGGTTGATGACTGCAAGGACACCTGATAACTTATGAAAGGGGGAGGGAGTGGAAAACCAAATAGATTACATCCAGGTTACAGGAGGTGACAAAAACAATGTGATGAACTGTAAAGTGATTTTAGAATAGGCTTTTGTTAACATAGACTGGTAGAGATGGATTTTAAAATGAGAGGAAGAAAATCCAAGAAGATAAACAGGAGATCTAGAATTATGGTTTGGGACCTTAGAGAGTGGACAGGTTAACAAATTTGGAAAATATCTAAGTGTATGAAAAAAATATGTGCATGGGAAACAGAAGAATTAGAGGTAAGAACCAGCAGATATGGTGTGTTGAAATAAAAAAAAATGGTGGTGGGAGAGAGATACAAGTGTCAGTTTAACCCTAGAACCCCATCGCAGGGCAATTTTCTTCTGTGCATGTGGGTGATATGTGACCCACTCACTAGGAGACAAAGGAGGCCGCACTCCTTCCTCATACAATCAGTTCCTACCAAGACAATGTGACGTGTGGGTGAGCTGTCCTGTTCTCTGCCTAGAATTTTCCAGAGGGGGGAAGTTTGTGATTTAGAGAGATTTCTACCCTGCATACAGGGTTAAACTAAAGTACAAATTAGGTTTACATATCATCATTCTAAAGTTTAAGAGTTACTCTTTCAATATCTATTTTGTAATAAACCTGTTTTGAAGTTAAGCATGTTTTTTTTATTCTCAAACAAAAAAAAATAAATATATGAAATAAAGTAAAATTATCCTGGCGAGTTAGGGAGATTTCCACTCTGCGTACAGGGTTAACGTAAAGTACAAATTAAGTTTATGTATCATCATTCTAAAGTTTAAGAGTACCTCTTTCAATTTTTATTTGGTAATAAACCTGTTTTGAAATTAAGCATTTTTCTATTTTAAAAAAAGGGTGAAATTCTCCCAGCGATGTGGTTATCATCCATCAAAAACAATGATGGGGTTCTAGGCTTAAAGAATACCGATGGCATTTAAGGATTGGAAAATAATGCATGCACAGGGTGCAAAGGAAGGGTAAGAGAGAAGAGGAAAATATTCTAGGAGGAAAGTAGTTATAGCTATTGGAAGAAAGGTTGAGCAATTAAATGAAAGGCTAGGAACAAGGGAAGGAGAAAAGGATATCTATAATATTTCAAACTTGAGGAAAATGCAAACAGGATTTGGGGCAACTGGGAGTTATCAAGGATAGAGATGGAAATATATTGTATAGGGATGAAGGCATTGAAGGATGAAATATTTTTAACAGCTATTGAATACTGAAAATGAGGGAAACAAGCTTAGAGAATCACAAAGGGTAAAGGGGCCAGTGATGGAGAAATGGACTAAAGTGAAGTGAAGTGGGCATTGTAAAATTAAAAATAGTAAATCACCAGGTCCATCAGAGTTCCAAATTGAAAAGGTCATGATACTGGCTACAGAATGGAAACAATGGATGCTGGATTTATTAAGAGAAATATGGGAATACGAAATAATACTTAAAGACTGGGAGAAAAGACTAACGTTATCTATAAGAAGAAAGGTGATGTCGTGGATTGTAGTAACTACTGGAAAATTAAATTAACAAAGCATGATTTGAAAGCTTTCGAATGCACCAGGTGAGATTGAGAACAATTGTAAAGATTAGGAAACAGCAGTATGGATTCATGAGAAAGAGAGGGACTGTGGATGCCATCTTTATAGTAAAGCAGCTACAGGAAAAGAGGCTAGACAGAAACCAGAAGCTCGTCAATGCTTTTGTAAATCTAGAGAAGGCTTATGATAGAATACAAAGAGAAGTAATGTTTTGGTGCTTGGGGAAGAGGAAAGTCCCAGAGAAGTTAGTTAGAATGGTAGAGATGATGTACAAAAGTACGAGGAGAAAAGTAATATCAGCTGTTGGGGAAACAGAATCCTAAGAAGTTTTTGTTGGATTATACCAGGGGTCAGCATTGAACCCCTTTTTATTTGTGGTGGTCATGGAAGTATCAAGTGAAGAGATCAGAAACGAAAAGATGTTGGACTTGAAGTAGACTTACAAAGAAGGGTTGTATGGTGACAAAACACTTTGGAGGGGTGGCTTGATAGTAAATGAGGATGGAACAATTTAGATACCCGGGATTTAATAAAAGTCAAGAGGGAGTATGTGAAACAGAAGTTGAGAATAGGATAAAAGCAGCATGAAGGAAATATGAGGTAGCAGGAGTGGTATGTGATAAGAAAATGTCACTCAAGCTAAAAGTAAATATATATATATATATATATATATATATATATATATATATATATATATATATATATATATATATATATATATATATATATATATATATATATATATATATATATATATATATATATATATATATATAGCACAGTAATAAGACCAGTGTTAATGTATGGATCGGAAACGTGGACTCTAAGACAAGAACAGCGATGAGAATGCCGAGGTGAATTATGGAAATATTGCGGCTTGATAGATTGGAAAATGGTGAAATAAGAATGACAGGTATAGTAGAGGTTTCAGGCATAGTGAAGATTAGAGAGATGATATGAGGATGGATGGTGGGTTGAGTGAAGAGGGCTTGGGAGGAACCTATTGGAAGGGGGGGGGGGGGGGAACATTGAGATGGATACAGAGAATTTGATGGTGAGATAAGGTGAAGGATGATATGGAGAAAGGAAGTTTGGTGGGAGACAATGCCTTTAATAGAAGGCAACCAACCACTTAAAGTGGGAAAGAATAAGGGAAGTTACAAAAATAAGTTTACTATAAGTCAAGGTGTTATATCCAGACTTTTAGTTAATTTCTGTATTTCTCATAATACAACACTAGTTCTGTAATCAAGAATTCCAAAATCTCCCAAGTAAATATTGCAGGTTATACTTCAATTGATTCCATTATAGGCATGAGAGGTTTTTGGCCCAGGTAAGGGCCGATAGAAATTGCCGTCGTTGTCGGTTTTTCACGTCAACTAGGCGGGGTATTGGGAAAAGTTTTCAACTAGCAATAATCGCACCTCGGTTAGCCCTCATTGGTTACGATACTGCCACTGCGCAAAGCTAACTCTTCTGATCCAGAAAGCAGCTAGACATATACTTGACTGAGGAGTTCTAGTCAAAAGTAAGATATTTCATGTAAATGTAGCACCATTTCATACATAATTCTAAATACATATTGATTTTTTTAGACATTAATTTTAAAAATTTCCATTTATGTAAAATAAAATGATTGAAAACATTAATAGTACAAAATATTTAAACTAGTGTACCCGAGCCACAAAAAACGATGTCAAAATATTTAGATAGAAATGCACACACAATGACAGATTCAACCCTCCCTACCCCTATCCCCTTCCTAACTATAACCTGCTGGTTAGGCAAATTATGGGAGAGAGTGGTTTCCGAGTGCACCTCTTGGGTACCACCTCTTTCCAGGGTATGACTACTTGCTTTCCCACCTGAGCATGACACGAAGGAAATATAATTATATATGCGTGTGTGTGTGTGTGTGTGTGCATATATATATATATATATATATATATATATATATATATATATATATATATATATATATATATATATATATATAAAATCAGACATTTGTTCTTTATTATATAGAGGAGATAAGTCTCATACCTTACAGCACCGGTGATGGTCTAAAACAAAATACCTAGATACGTTGTCTGTTGGTCAGAAAGATTTCAGGTCAACGCAGGCCTCTTAAACTTTTCAAAACATTGAGATAAACTAATTCTGGCAAGAAGATGCATTATATTAATCATGGTGAATGAAAGGCTACTGTAGAAGCATAGTTACATAATTAGAAACTTTAACCACAGAAGAAATGTCTCCTACAGAAAAATACATGCAACAAAATGCTAGTTATGACACAGAGTAGTGAGAAAACTGGTAATTAATCCAATAAAATTATTTCAAATCCAACCAGCGGAAAAAGCAATATCCGAGTAACTGAAAATGTTACACATTTAGATATGTATGGCAGCTGAAGTATGAAGTCTGGCTAAAAAAAATAACTGCAATCATAAAGACTTAAGAACCAAACTGGCTAGCATCTCTCTCTCTCTCTCTCTCTCTCTCTCTCTCTCTCTCTCTCTCTCTCTCTCTCTCTCTCTCTCTCTCTCTCTCGTACTGCAATGTGATAGGGTACCCACACTACCAAAAGGATATTGCACAAATAGAGAGTGTACAAAGGTCCTTTATTGCTAGAATAGAAGAAGTTAAGGACCTTGACTACTGGGAAAGACTGCAATTTTTAAAATTGTACAGTCTAGAAAGGAGAAGAGAATGCTTCATCATAATACAAGCATGGAAACAAATAGAAGGAATTACTGAAAACATCATGGAGCTAAAAATATCAGAAAGAGCAAGCCGAGGTAGATCAATAGTGCCCAAAACTATACCAGGAAAACTAAGGAAGGCACACAGGACATTAATCCACTACGCACCAGCATCGATAATGCAGCGACTATTTAATCCGCTGCCAGCTCATCTAAGGAACATCAAGAGTGAGCATAGATGTGTTTAAGAATAAGCTCGATAAACACCAAAGATGCATCCCAGACAATCCAAGACTGGAAGATGCAAAATACACCGTAAGATGCATAAGCAACTCTCCGGTGGATATGCGAGGTGCCTCACACTGAGGGACCTGGGGGAAACCCAAACATAGAATAAGGTAAGGTAAGGTAATGCTCTCAGCTCCCGAGCCGCCAACACCTCCCAGAGGAAGCTCCCAGCAAGATTATGGCCTTCACTGACTGCCGTCCTTAGACTTGGCTAGCTGCTTTTTTCAGCTAGTCAAGAATCAGGCTCGGTGTCCAAGCTTCTGCTAGCTGCTGTTATCTGTTGACTTACAGATGAACACTTATAGTAGAACCTTCACTTGTTGGTTCTGTTATGACAAGTAGCACCAACACTGACCGGACCTGTGTCACCCAAACCGAAGACCATGCAAGCAGTGCCAAACATACTACCTCCACAGAGAGAATTCGTCGCATCTTGGGCTCTTGCCCAAGAAATGGGCATTGAGGATCTCTTCCCCATGGAACCAACTAGCCACAAGATATGGTGTAGATGTGATCAATGCAATATCCACCATGACCTTCTATACTGAAGAAACAGAGAGCCTCCTCTGTATAAAACAGCCCTACCACAGTACAACGCTCATGTAGAACTTCAACTGCTGTTCCATTCTCCAGGCACTCTGGAGAAGCTGTTGAAGACCCTTGATAACCTTGCCCTCAAATGCACTAAATCAGTTACCCCTCCTGTTCCTCCCCCCTCCCTCCCCCCCTTCTGGCCCCTATTCCTGTTGCTACCTCCTAGCCTGCACCAGTGGGACCCCCTGCTGCCAAGAAGGAAGGAAAATCTGGGAAACCACCTGTCACACATCCTGCCCAGGCCTCTGCTACTCCACCAATCCCTAAGTCCACCTCTAGCCACGGCAGAACCTGGGGGGAGGGGGGGGGACTCAGCAGCAATGGACCAGAGCCCTCCCATCGACAACCCTTCACCCATTCCGATTGCAACTGCATGGTCTAACTAACCCAGCTTCTTGCAGAAGCAACTGCCATGCTGTCTGCCTCACCTGTACCTGTACCACAGCCACCTATCACCTCGCAAGATCCAGGGCAGCTTTCCAAGTTCAAGCTGCCCTCCACTGGCAAGGTGCCATTGTATGCAACGGTTACTGGCATCGCACCTGCACACCCTACGTTACAGATCACAGCCAGTGCAAACCTCAATTGTGACCTTATCATCAACCCCATAGGACCAGGCAACCATCAGCCTTCCACAGAGGGAGGCCTCCCTGATGTTCCTTGATCTGGAGAAGAAGCCAAGCAAAGCTGTGATCTGCAATTACACTACCAGGATGACACTCTAGTACATCACCGATTGCAGTAACATCATTTTTGCTGAGAGCAAAAACGATCTACCCTTAAATAGTCACCGCAACTTTCACAGGCAATATCCTAACTGCCCTAGACCTCAGGATATGAGGAACCTTCCCCATAGAGGACTTCAATCCCGAACCCATTAGGTGCTATAATTGCCAGTGATTCGGACACCCCAAGGAGGAGTGCAGGAGTGCAACAGTATGTGGTATCTACAGCAAGGGACATCCCACACAGAGATGTATTGAAGTACATAAAGGAGGGAGAGAGACCTTTCTCAAGTGATCCAAGTGTGCCCTTCCTCATCATGTCTGGAACTGGAGGTGCCAAGAGCATCTGATGAGGATAGAAAAAGTGTCATCCCTCTCACCAACAAATACATCAGCAGCAGCAGTACCGACTCAGCTACCCACTTCTGCAGCAGCAGCAACACTGTCACTCCCACCCAAGCTGCAGAGTCCCACGTCGCAGGCCAGTTCATCGCCCCACCACCGCACCTGTTCCAGCAATCGTCCATGTTCCAGCTACCACTACCTTACCTACACCTTCCCTTATTCTTTCTCCCCCAAACCTTTTCAAAACATTCCCCCAAACCCACTCTTGACCAAAAAACTCGGCTCTCTGCCCCTTGAAGAAATTATTCCTATTATCCTCCACCTTGTGTACAAAGTCTACACTCTATTACCTATCATCCTTCATCTTGTGTACAGAGTCAACACTCTATTACCTATCATCCTCCATCTTGTGTACAGAGTCTACACTCTATTACCTATCATCCTCCATCTTGTGTACAGAGTCTACACTCTATTACCTATCATCCTCCATCTTGTGTACAGAGTCTACACTCTATTAAAAATTCTCCTTCATGTTCAGACTTTTCCTGTCCCTCCTTAGTCCCCCTCTCTCACCCCCTATTTGAGCAGAGATGAGTTGTTATATCTTATAACTGCCGCAACTGCTTCTCTTTTTTTTTTGGGGGGGGGGGCAGTTACGCTCTCTGGGCTGCACCTCCCTTCCAAGTCCTGTGCTTAGTTATGCTGTGAGCAAACTGGTTGGCCGTAGGGGTGAAAAGGTCTGCACTTTTATAAGAGAAATTGACATTGGCAGCTATGCTCTTTGTGCTGAGCAGCTACCTCAGTACATTCTGTGTGTCCTTGGGGTCTATGACTTAGAGTCTAAGAGCCCCCTTCTGGTGAGATATCCCTGGTCAATCTAGACCAAGCAACCATCTCTCTCTCTCTCTCTCTCTCTCTGCACAATAAACTATAGCTCTTAAATTCTCAGCTCTGCGGTGCACGTTTGTTAATCATGTGACCTATCCAAATATCGATGTAGGACTCATAAACTCGACATAAGTCGGGTTATCCTAACCCAGTTGTGTTAATGGCTTTAGTATTGTGCTTTCCCTTTCCCTACACTACAACCAGCTAATACCACACAATCTCACTGCAAATTCACTACTCTAAGTTATAACTACACACCAGCTCGCATGTGCTCCTACACCAAAATCTCACATGTCCCCTCAGGTCATGGATCATGTCAGCAAGACAGCTAATTTTCCTAAACATTCATCATCATCATCACCTCCTCCTCCTCCTACAGCTATTGCGCAAAAGGCCCCCTGAACATTGGTCCCCTTCATTCTCTCTTTATACTAGACATTACTCTCAACACAAAGATGATTTATCAGCAGCTGATCGAATCTGTTACATACATTGCATCCTTCATAGGGTAAATAAACGGTAAATGTTGCTTTTACAATTCTCACTGGTTTGTTAAGGATTATCATACTCAAGAGCTGACTTAATCTAAAACAGACTACAATATCTCCCCTCTACTAACATTTTTTTCTGTTGAAGTAAACTTCATTTGAAATATCCTTCACCCATTGTTATAGCCTAACAGTAAAATCAGTTCCTGTTGATGTGGGTGTAAGAATATTACCACCGTACGTCGTGTGAGTCGTAGAAAGTGACTACGACAACCACTACCTTATATTCTTGCTTTTTATTAAAAGGCTAGGCCCACTACCAATAACTGTGGATACTGATACCTTGTGATTTGACTATTTAGTCAAAGGTTAGGCCCACCAACTAGAACTGTGGTTGATGACTGGGATGAACTGTAAAGTTTTGGGATAAGCATGTGTTAAAAAAACATAGACTGGTAATGATAGATTTTAAAATGAGGTAGAAAAAAAAAGATCTAGAATTAGGGTTTGGGAACTTAGAATGAACAGGGTAACAAAGTGGAAAATATGTGTGGGTATGAAAAACTGTGTGGGGAAAACAGGAATTAGTGAGAAAAACTAGCAGATATGATGTGTCGATATGTGATAAGTAGTGGTGGGGTAGAGAGATACAAGAGTCAGCTATAAGAAAATCATAGGCATTTACAGAATGGAAAATAAAGTATGCACAGGGTACACAGGAACGGCACAGAGAAGAGCAAAAAGATTCTAGGAGGAAAGTCCATATAACTATCAGAAGAGCAGTAGAGCAATTGAGTGAAAGGCTAGGAACATGGGAAGGAGAAAAGGATAGCTATAAAATTTCAAAATTCAGGAAAATGCAAAGATAGGGTTTGGGGCAACTGGGAGGTATTGGGATAGAGATGGAAATATATTGTATTGGGATGAAGACATTAGGTGGAAATGGAGAGAATATTTTTAACAACTATTGAAGACTGAAAATCAGAGAGAGGAACTTGGAAAAGCACAATGGGTGAAGGTGCCAGTGATGGATATACAAAATACTAGAAATGGGCACTGACTAAATTAAAAAGGGTAAAGCAACAGATCCATCAGAGTTTCAACTTGAAATGGTCAAGATACTATCTACAGAGGGGGAAGAATGGATGCCAGATTTATTAAGAGCAATATGGGAAGAAATAATTCCTAAAGACTGGGAGGAGAGTCTAATGGTATCTATATTTAAGCAGAAAGGTAATGCCATGGATTGTGATAATTACAGAGAAATTAAACTAACAGAGCAAGGTTTGAAATTTTTAAGAGGGTACCAGATGAGAGATTGCTAGAAATTGTAAAGATTGGCAAAAGGCAGTATGGATTCATGAGGGAGAGAGGGGCTGTGGATGCTATCTTTATGGTAAGACATCTATAGGAAAAAAAGACAAGAGGGAAACCAGAAGCTCTTCTGTACTTTTGTAGATCTAGAGAAGGCTTATGATGGAATGCCAAGAGAAGTGATGCTTTGGTGCTCGAGGAAAAGAAAAGACATGAAGAATGGTAGAGATGTACAAAATAACAAGGACAAAGGTAATGACAGCTGATGGGAAAACAAAAACCTTTGAAGTTAGTATAGGGTTACAGGTCAGCATCAGTCCCATTTTTATTTGGGGTGGTCATGGGTGTGTTAAGTGAAGCGATCAGAAATAAAGAGCTGTGGGAGTTACTATATGCAGATGATTTGGCGATTATCACTGATAATTAGGAAGATTTACAGAGAAAGGTTGTATTGTGACAAGAGACGTTGGGGAAGTGTGGCTTGAGAATAAATGTGGATAAGACTGAAGCTATGGTTAGTAGTAAGAAAGGTAGGGACAGGATAGTCATGCAAGAAAGTAGAGGCTCGGTTATAAAGCAGGTAGACAAATTTAGATACTTGGAATCTGATATAAGTCAGGAGGGAATATGTGAAATTGAAGTTGAGATTAGGATAATAACAGCCTGGGGGAAGTGGAGGAAGGTAGCAGGAATTTTATGTGAAAAGCAAACGCCAGTAAAGCTAAAATAAAAGTCAAGATCAATAGCACAGTAAGAAGACCAGTGTTGATGTATGGATTGGAAACATGGATTCTAAGACGAAAGAAGGAAACAAAGCTTGAGAAAATACAGATGAGAATACCGAGGTGGATTAGGGGAATATCACTGCCTGATAGATTGGAAAATGATGAAATAAGAACAATGACAAGCATAGTAAAGATTACAGAGTGTCATGACTGAGATGGTGTGGGCATCTGATGTGCAGGGAGTGACGAGGCTTGGAGGGAATCTGTTGTTGGTAGAAGGTTGATTGGTTGGTTCAGATTGCCAGGTATTTACAGCTGAGCAGGGGCTCTTGGCATAAGGAACTATGCTCTTAGTACAAGTAACTGCTCCGCACCAGGAGCAAAAGTTTTTCTTATAAGAGGAACTGAACTCTTTTCACAGCAACCAGACTGCATCGATATAGTCATCCAAGACCCGGAAAGTAGGCGCAGCTGCTCAGTCCAAACAGCATAGCTGCCAGGCCAAAGAAAAAAAAACCCTGATCCAACTGTAACCAAAAGGATAAGCTTTATGAGTAGGTAAAAGTTTTATAGCAGCAAGTGCCAGTAAGTAAAAGACTGGGAGAGGAGAGAAGGAATTTCAGTAAGAGAAAAAGGAGGAGTTATAAGTTATAGCAACTTTTGTCAAGGAGGGGGTGAGAGCATGGGATTAGGGAAGGATAGGAAAAGTCTAGACATGAAGGGGGATTTTAAATAGAATAGACTCTGGACAGGAGGTGGAGGAGGGCAGGAATGATTTCTTCAAGGGGCAGAGAGTCAAGTTGGTGGGTGATGATGGGTTATGGGGAGGGTTTAGGGAGGGTGGGGAGGAAGAAGGAACTTGGGAAGGTGGTGGTACAGGTGGGATAAGGATAACTGGATCTGGAGAAGGGATGGTAGCAGGTTGCTGGACAAGTTTGCAATGTGGGATTCTCAGCAGCTTAGGTGGCTGGGTCAGAACTGTTGCAACTGTAGAAGTCACTGGCCGCATAGATACTGCTGTGGTAGTCGATGGATTGATTACTGCCTCACATCTCCTCAGGAACTCTGGACACCTCATATTCCAAACATGATGGGGAAGGGCACTGTTGGAACACTTAGGAAAGGTTTCCCTCCCCTCCTTATATACATCTATGCAGTCTTGCGCTGGATGACGTTGACTGCAGAGTCCACAGACAGTTGGGCTCCTGCATTCTTCTTTGTGGTGTCCAAACCGCTGACGATTGAAAAACTTCATGGGACCAGGTGAGAAATCTTTGATCGAGAAGGTTCCCCAGATTCCAATATCAAGGGCCAGAGGGATGAGCCCAATGAAGGTAACTATTACCCCCTTTGTGGGTACTTTTCTGCTTGTCTTTCCTCATTCTGCATTGGCAATATTGCTGCCAAATTCAAGTGGCATCTTAACTGGGCAGCTGCAGACAACTGCATTCCTCAGCCTCTTAGAAAGGTCCAGGTATGTCAAGGAGTCTTCCCTTTCAAGAAGGCTGGAGATATCTTCTTCCTTTGAGGTGATTATAAGGTCACCCCTTGAGGTTGGCTCTAGCAGTGATCTTGATTGTGGGATTTGCAGCTGCTATGGCAGCTACTGCTGCATAAGATGGGGCATCTCTGTTACTGGTAGCCTAAACTTGGGAAGCTGCTTTACTAGTAAGGCAGGCAGCTACTGCTGGCTAGGTAGGTGCCCCATATAAGGTGGCTACTACTGGTGAGGTGACCTTTACTGGAGATGCAACTAATGCTGGTGAGGTGGACACCACTGGTGTGGTGGCTACTGGTGGTGAGGTGGACATTGCTGCGGCTGAAACAGGGCTCTCTTTCAAAGGGGGGAGCTTCATTGAGAAGCTGTGTCAGGCAGCTGGTACCATTACAATCTATCAAATGCTTATCTGCTGGACTAGATGAGGTGTCCATAGTTGAAGAGGTAGGTGGTGTGTTGGACCTGCTCTTCTTCTTGGCAGCAGGGGTCCCACTGATGCAGAAGTGGATGCAGGAACATGGTTAGGAGAGGTGGCATGGAGACTGGGTAAGCAAGGTGATGCAGGAGGAACAGGAATTTGGGCAGGAGAGGTGGTAGGAAGGGTAATTAAATTCGGCCGTTTGGCCATTCTGTGGTACTGTGCTACACGAGCAGTACGGCAGTTGGTACACTTGCAATGTACTCTGTGGCAGATCCATGCTGGGTCTAGTTACAGCTAGTAAATTATATCGTATTTGTCTCTAAGGAAGTCGAAACATTCTTGGTGGGGCTCAGCAAAGTTGTGGCAGCAGTTCGAGTATTTGACAACAACGCTGAGGAATGGAAGTGTGCATTTCACAAAAGGTTGGATCTTCCCATTCACACAAGGATTTAACCTTGTGTGTGTTCATCTGAAAGTCAATAGTCCCCAGGCAGAGCTGAAAATACCAGTTTAAGAGACTGGACTCTGCGCCTAATTCTTGACTAGCTGAAAAATGCAGCTACCCGAGTCTAAGGACGACAGTCACTGACGGCGATAATCTTGTAGCAGGCAGGGGAACTAGGTGTCCCCTGTGCCGGGTAAGTTCTGGCTGAGAGGTCTTTGCTGTGCGGGAGCTGAGCTCTGGCTGTCCAAGGGTAGAAGATAAAGGGGGAGGAGGAAAATTAGATGGCAAAGTTAGGTGAAGGATGACATGGAGAGAAGAGGTTTGGTGGAACAGGATGCCTCGGAAAAAACACATAAGGTAACTAACCCCTTAATGTAGAGATGACAGTGTGAAAGTAGAGGGGAGTAATAGGTTCCTGTCAGCCAAGGCATAATTCTAAAAATACAACACTAATTCTGTAATCAAGAATTCCAATATTTTCAAAGTATATATTGCAGGTTATACTTCAATTGATTCCATTATAGGCATGAGAGGTTTTTGGCCCTGGTAAGGGCTGATAGAAATTGCCGTCGTTGTCGGTTTTTCACGTCAACTAGGCGGGGTATTGGGAAAAGTTTTCAACTAGCAATAATCGCACCTCGGTTAGCCCTCATTGGTTACGATACTGCCACTGCGCAAAGCTAACACATCTGGCTGAGAAAGCAACAAGACATGAATTTGACTGAGGAGTTCAAGGCAAACACGAAATTTTATGTAAATTAATCACCATTTTATATATAATTCTAAATGAAAATTAATTTTCTCATTAATTTTAAACATTTCTATTTGTGAAGAATAAAGTGGTCGACATTAACCATAGGAAAATATATTTAAACTAGTGTAACTGGTACGTAAAAAGTGTCATCTAAATATTTAGATAGATATGAACACATATGAGCACACAGATTAAACCCTTCCCATCCCTTTCCTTTTCCTAACTACAACCTGCTGGTGAAGCAATCTGTGGGAGAGAGTGGTTTCCCAGTGTACTTCTCGGGATATCACCTCTCACCAGGGTATGACTATTTGCTCTCCCCCCTGAACACGGTAGGAAGGGGAGATAAGGTCAGAGGTCCACCGCCCTTCTCATACTTCATAGCACCTTACCAGTGCTGGTCTAAAACAAAATACCCAGATACATTGTTTGTTAGTCGGAAAGATTTCCAAGAGCAACGCAGGCCTCTTAAATTCTTCAACCTTTGAATACACTTGAGACAAACTAAATCAGCAAAAAAGATAAATCATATTAAACATGGTAATTGAAAGGCTACTATAGAAGCACAGTTAAATAAGTAGAAATTTTGCCCACAAAAAAATACATGCAAGATATTGCTAGTTATATTTTCAACAATGACGAAAACTGGTAATTAATCCAATTATTGCTAATTATGAAGTAAACAATGGCCATTAAAATGAAAACAATGGCCATTAAAACAACTTTAAATCCAGTAAGTTAAAGAAACAGTATCAGATCAGAATATCTGACATGCACATTAGAGATGTATCACAGATGATGTAGAAGTCTGGCTAAAAAAAATACAATCATAAAACTTAAGAAATACTGATAAAATTAACGTTCATGCTGTCATCATGATAAAAACTAAACTGCCTAGCATCTCTCTCTCTCTCTCTCTCTCTCTCTCTCTCTCTCTCTCTCTCTCTCTCTCTCTCTCTCTCTCTCTGGAAAGAAACACTGATTATACAAATAAACTATAGCTCTTACCTTCTCAGCTCTGCGGTACAGGGTTGTCAACTATGTGAACGATCCAAATATCAATGTAGGACTCATAAATTTGACATAGGTCGGGTTGACCTAACTCGCTTAAGTTAACAGCTTTACTGCTTTTTTCCCCTATCCCTACACCCCAACCAGTTAATACCACACAATCTCACTACAAATTCACTACTCACACAGATGACTTAGCAGCTGATCGAACCCCTTACATATACTGCATCATTCACAAGGCAAATAAACGTCAATTATTCTTTTTCAAATTCTCTCAGATTTGATTAAATAGAGCTCACTTAATAAAAAATATACTAGTATATCTTCCCTTTATTAATATTTTTTTCTGTTGAAGCCAACTTCATTCAGAATATCCCTCACTTATTATTATAACCTAATAGCAAAATCAGTTCCTGTTAGCCAAGGCATTTATATCAGCTTCTACAATTAAACCAGACTATCATGAGGGTTTTGGTGGAGCAAAATTCATTTGTGCATTGCCAAACTTACATTTAAAAAAAAAAATTGAAATATAGGTTGTTGTTATATAACAAAACTAAAGTGTATTACTCTGTAATACCTACAAATCATGGCTTTATGAATACAGTTGTAAATAATCAATATTTTCAACAGTTTTTCGATATCATCTTTAAGAAATATGGCATACACGATGACACATCTACAATCTCGAATCTTTGGTCAAGCATCTGTCAGTTAAGAAGCAATAACCCTTTGTTAACCGGTTAAGAATGGTCAAATCCTATAATCTGGAGTCCCTTATGGTGAAGGCGGAGATTAGCAGACGTTTTTTCAAACAAATGAATGTTTGATTAATTATTTCAAATCAAGCCAGCTATCTATATTAACCCTATAGAAGAAATGAGTCTTTGGTGTGTACCTTTCTGACCTAGAGTCTTGGGTATATCTTGAGTTGCATCCATCATTATAGGAAAACGCACCTTTTAGTAGTTCCCTTGGATGGTCATAATTCCTCAATAATCGTCTTTCAAAGACAAACAAGGAAAACCATTCATAATGGGTTAAGATACTTCACAATGGAAAAACAGAACAGAGACCCTATTACTAATGCTGTAAATGCAACTCTTCGTACAGCTGAAACAACATATGTGAGTAAAGTTACAGATGAACGAATATATAAAGAAGCACAAGAGTTGCAAGAATTATTTGGTACTACAGTTTTTGAGAAAAAGAAAAAGAAAAGATCAAAACCTGTGACTGGTTTGAACGACTTTGACAAATGTTTGCTTCGTCAACCAGACAAATGTTTGCTTCGTCGGATAATTCTCAACTTTTTTGAGATGAGGGAAAAAGCTGGATTCACAGGTAGTAGAGAATGCAGTACGCAAAACTTGATGGTAGGAAATTTTTGATGGAACGATATGACGTGCAGTGCATGCGATAAAGATTTCTAGAAATAATGCGAAGAAAAGTCAGGGTGAACGTGATTTTCCTTTAGTTTTGTCTCTTTCGTTGATTGTTAATAAGTTGACAAAAGAATAAAAAATAACTTCTGAAGTTCTAATACCAATAGACAGGCTGAAAGTATTGCTATGGTATATGTTACTTATCAAATACTACACAACAAATATCTGAATAAAGGAAAAATAAATCGATATGCCAGTGAACCTTTCTAATATAATGGAAGTGGCCATTACCCCTAACCAGACACTGAAAGGAAGATAATTTGTACAGGACAGATTTTGATTTTAGGGTAAACTTTCCCATGGGGGATTAGTAAGAAACAGAGAGCTCTAAGTTTCAAAGCCTCTACAAAAAAAACAAAAGAACTTCAAGAGGCAAGGTTGTTTTCTCCTGCGGACACCCCAAAACCCTCACCTTAGATTGGTACTACTATAGTTGGTTGCTCAATTTCTCAAAAGACAACACTAATTCCGTAATTAAGAATATTGAGTGTTATACTCAGATGAATTGCATCATAGGCATGAGAGGTTTTTGGCCCAGGTAAGGGCTGATAGAAATTGCCGTCGTTGTCGGTTTTTCACGTCAACTAGGCGGGGTATTGGGAAAAGTTTTCAACTAGCAATAATCGCACCTCGGTTAGCCCTCATTGGTTACGATACTGCCACTGCGCAAAGCTAACTCACCTGGCCCAAAAAGCAACTAGTCATTTACTTGACTGAGGAGTTTTATTCAAACATAAGACATTTATGTAAATAAAGTACCAGTACACCTATAATTCCAAATACACATTAATTTCCTCAAAATAATGATTTTAAAACTTTTTATTCATGGAAACAAAAGGGTTGAGATCATCAATAGCAAAATATATTTGAATAAGGAAACTCCATTCGGAATATCCTTCACTTATTATTATAACCTAACTAAAATTAGGATGTGGATGTAGCTAAGGCGTCCCTAGTAAGTGACATGCATTAGGATCCCCCTACTGACAGGGTTAATGGACAAGAGGTACTGCAAGGCTCACATCTACAGCCAAAGAAGCTAGAGACAGAATGGAAAATCAAAGCAGGTACTTGCAATGTTGGTACATTAACAGAAAGACTGATAGTGGATGAAATGGAAAGGGGGACGATAGATATCCTGTGAGTGCATGCGACAATGGGAAGAGAATGGAACTAGAGATAGGAAATGGGTATAACCACTATTACTACAGGGCATGAGATGGAAGAAATGGAGTTGGGGCCATAACACAAACTAGAAGGATAAAAATGGTAGAAGTAGATACTAAATGATTGGCTTTTAAAAATTCCAATTACATATAATATGGAATCATACAGTGAATATAATTTCAGTGTATGCCCCTCAGAGAGTTTGCCAAGAATAAGATTTATTCAGACAAGAGTTGGAGGCAGCTATTGAAACAGTAAAAGTGGAGGATCAGCTAATTATAGATGACATGAATGGCAGAGTAGGAAAGAGAAGGGATGGATATGAAGAGGTACATGGAGGCCATGGAGTAGCCTATATATTAGAGATGGCTCAGAGTTTTGGAATGACACGTATGAACACGCTGTTTGATAAGCACCTGATAACGTATGAAAGTGGAGGAATGAAAAGCCAAATAGATTACATCCTGGTTAGAGGATGTTATATGTAGATTAAATTTTATGTATATTATGTTATAAGACTTGTGAAGAAGGCTTACTTTTACACATCAAATGTTAAAGTAAAGTTAAAAACTTTGTAACGATTTGTAACTCAAAGATGTCGTTGTATTCTAGAACAATTGTTTCTGGATACTTCTCATAATTTCTTCTTACTTCGCACTGACCGGGCATGCGTACTGAGTAATATTAGCCATGTACGATTCAGGATTCCCTAGAGAAAACAGACTCATATATATAAGGGAAACTCAAGGAATATTTCCTTTACCTACGGGTCGACGAAGGGAAAGGCCCGTGCCAAAAGGAAGAGTTGGCTGTAATACACTACGAATGAACAAAACGAATGTTTCAGCAATCTGGACTCACTAATCACTGTGGGATCATTCCTCGTGATGCTGGTAAATTTCTTCCTTTATTTCAAGGCTGCTGTATATCAAATAACAAGGACACCTTGGAAGATTGAATATCATCAGCAGCTGTTGTTTCTGTTTTTTATCTTTTATATCTGAAACCACGACCTGGACAAATTCATCAAAAGTTCGGAACTGAATTTCTTTGACATTTGTATATCACTTTATTGAGACATAGAACCAAAACCTACATCACCATATTTGTTGACTTATGTTAAATCTTAAATATAGATATTAATATTGTTTCCTGGTTATTATTTTCTTTCACTTTTACTGTTTTTCTACTTATTGGTAAATTATTGAAATAGATGTTTACATAATCTACTTTGTACGTAATAGATGAACGCAACAGAGGAGTTGGAAGGAAGAATGTGATGAACTTTTAAGAGGTTTTTGGGGAAACATGTGTTGAACAACATAAACTGAAGGTGATTGATTCTAAAATGAGAAGTATAAAACCCAAGAAGAGAAAGAGATCTAGAATTAAGGTTTGGGACTTGGATGGGGGAAATGTGTGAGCAATTTAGGAGGATTGCAAAAGAGACGAATAGAAAGGTTGAATTAGGGAGTGAACAGGTTAACAGAGTAGAAAATATCTGAGTGGGTATGAAAGAAATATGT
The DNA here is from genome assembly GCF_036898095.1 of Palaemon carinicauda. NCBI lineage: Eukaryota > Metazoa > Arthropoda > Malacostraca > Decapoda > Palaemonidae > Palaemon > Palaemon carinicauda. The sequence continues at coordinate 169,618,417 of NC_090729.1, read as the reverse complement.
GTAGGTGAAACAAAGAATTTTGTGTGAAGAACCAGCAGATATGGAGGGTCAAAAGGAGAAAAAGTATGGTGGGAGAGAGGTGCAAATGTGGGTTTAAAAAATTGATGGCATTTAAGAACAGGAAAGTAAAGCATTCATGGAGCGCAGGGGAACAGTACACCGAAGAGAAAAATTTTGAGGAGGAAAGTAGGTATAACTGTTGGAAGTGCAGAAGAGCATTGAATGAAAGGATAGTATCAAAGGAAGAAGGAAGGGATATCTATAAAATTTCAAACTGGAGAAAAGTGCAAAGACAGGATTTGGGGTAACTGGGAGTTATAAATGATAGTGATGGTAACATATTGCATAGGGAAGAAAACATTACGAGGAAATAGATAGAAAATTTCTAAAAGCTATTGAATACTGTAAATGAGAGAGGAGCTGGGAGAAGCACAAAGGGTGGACTGGCCAGTGATGAAAATAGGGAATACCAAAAGGAAGTATGCATTGAGTAATAGGAAATATGGTGCAGCAACAGGTCCATCAGAGTTTCAAATTGAAATGGTCAAGATACTAGGTTCAGAGGGGGAAGAATCTATGCTGGATTTATGAAGAGCAATAAGGAAAAAGGAAATAATGCCCAAACACTGGGGAGAGTCTTATAATAACCATACTCAAGCAAAAAGGTGATGCCATGGAATGTGGAAGACTAACAGAGCAAGGTTTGAAAGATTTTGAAAGGGTACCAGATGAGAGATTGTAAAGACTGGGAAACAGCAGCATAGATTCATGAGGGACAAAGGGACTGCGTCAGCAATCTTTAAAGTAAGGAAGCTAAAGGAAGAAAGGCTAGAGGGTAACCGGAAGTTCTTCTGAGCCTTTGTAGATCTAGAGAAGGCCTATGGTAGAATACCAAGAGAAGTGATGTTTTGGTGCTTGGGGAAGAGGAAAGTTCCGGAGAAGATGGTAAGAATGGTAGAGGTTATGTACAAAAGAACAAGGACAAAAGTAATAACAGCTGTTGAGAAACAGAAACCTTTGAAGTTAGTGTTGGATTACACCAGAGGTCAGCATTGGCCACGTTTTTATTTGTGGTGTTCATGGCTGTGTTAAGTGAAGAGATCAGAAATGAAGATTTGAGGGGTTGCCACATGCAGAGGATTTTGTGATTACTCCTGAAAATGAGGAAGACTTACAGAGATGGGTTGTAGAGTAGCAGGAGACTTTGGAGAGGGGTAGTTTGAGAATGAATATGGATTGTAGGTAGTAGGTTGGCCAAAGCACCAGCCACACGTTGAGAAACTACTGCTAGAGTGTCATCGGGTGCTTTGACTGGCCAGACAGTACATAGGATCCCTCTCTCTGGTTACGGTTAATTTTTCCTTTGCCGACACATACAATGAATAGCCTGGTCTATTCTTTCCACAATCTCTTCTGTCCTCATATACCGAATAACGCTGAGATTACCAAACTCTTCTCCGTTCAAGACATTAACTACTGCACTGTAGTTGTTCAGTGGCTACGTTCCTCTTGGTAAAGCTAGACAACTCTTTAGCTATGGTAAGCAGCTAAACTAGAAGAAGGGTACTCCAAAATCAAACCATTGTTCTCTAGTCTTGAGTAGTGCCATAGCCACTGTACCGTGGTCTTTCATTGTCTTGGGGTAGAATTCTCTTGATTGAGGGTACAGTTGGGCACACTATTCTATCTTATTTCTCTTCCTCTGGTTTTTTTAGAAGTTTTTATGATTTATATATAAAAGAATTATTTTAAAGTTGTTACTGTTCTTCAAACATTTTATTTCAATTGTTCATGACTTCTCTTGCATTTATTAATTTCCTTTCCTCACAGGGCTATTTTCCCTCCTGGAGCCCTTTGGGTTATAGCATCCTGCTTTTCCAATTAGGTTTGTAACATAGCAAGTAATAATAATAAGACTGGGACTATGGCTAGTGGTAAGGAAGGTAATGGAAGAACAGCCATGCATGAAAGTAGAGGCTCGGTTAAAAAACAGGTAGAACAATCCAGATATTTAGGATCTACTCTAAGTCAGGAGGGAGAGAGTGAGGCTGAAGTTGAGAATAGGATACAAGCAGCTTAGGGGAAGTCGAGGGAGGTAGCAGAAATGGTATGGGATAAGAAAATGCCAGTGTAAGGACAGTGAGACAAGCGTCACCAAGATCAACTGATACTTTATTTGAATGTGCACGGAGATATATTACAAGGTGCGGACGGAAACGTAGGATGACGTTGGCGCCAAGTCAGATTGAAGTGCCCGCCAAAATATATGTGTTTTCTTACACTTACAAATATATGAATTATGGGTTAACAAAAACATATTATGAAACGATACATACATCAAAATGTAGCTCTGGTAGAGCGGAATATATATACATAGGATACCACAGTGTGGCGAAGAGAGAATTTAAATAAATAAGTAGTTTGTCGATTTTCTGGACGACGAAGGGATCGGTGTCCTTACACCAGTAAAGCTAAAAGTCACGCACTATAGCACAGTAATAAGACCAGTGTTGATATATGAAATGGAACATGGACTCTACAATGATAAGAGAAAGTAAAGCTTGAGAGAAAAGATATGAGAATACTTAAGTGAATTAAGGGAATATCACTGCTTAATATATTGGAAAATAATGAAATAAGAAGAATGATAAGCATAGTAAAGATTACAGTGTGTCATGACTGAGATGGTGTGGACATTTGTTGAAAATGGATTGAAGAGATCTTGGGGAGTAGAAGATCGAGAGGGAGGCAAATAATTAGCTGGCGAGATAAGGTGAAGGATGACATGGTTGCCTTTGTTAGAAGGCAGAGAGAACACATCAGGCAACCGACCCCTTAATGTAGGGATAGCGATTGGAAAGAAGAAAAAGAGCAATCAGTTCCTGTTAGCCAAACCATTACATCAACCTTCTAGTTAATTGACGAATTTCTCATAATACAATACGGATTCTGTATTTAATAATTCCAATATTTCACAGGTAAATATTGCATAATTATTAATGGATTTCATTATAGGCATGAGAGGTTTTTGGCCCTGGTAAGGGCTGATAGAAATTGCCGTCGTTGTCGGTTTTTCACGTCAACTAGGCGGGGTATTGGGAAAAGTTTTCAACTAGCAATAATCGCACCTCGGTTAGCCCTCATTGGTTACGATACTGCCACTGCGCAAAGCTAACTCATCTGGCCCAAAAAGCAACTAGAGATATACTCGACTGTGGAGCTTTAGTCAAACGTAATAGCTTTCATGTAAATGAAGCACTATTTCATATATAATTCTAAATATAAATGATTCGTCACATTCATTAATTCTAAACATTTCTATGTGAAAATTAATCCGGTTGACTTTCTCAATAGTTCAATGTATTTTAATAAGTCCAGAGGTCACCACACTTACAGAACCTTATCGGTGCTGGTCTAAAATACAAATAACAAGATCCGATGTCTGTTGGTCGGAAAGATTTTGCCGACAGAAAAATCCATGCTACAGAACGATACATATAATATGAACTATGGAGGAAAATGGTAAGTAATGCAATCATTATTAAACATAGAAGAAAACAACTGGCATTAAAATAATTTCAAATCCAATTAGTCAAAGAAACAGCAACAGAATTACTGTTGTTAATTAGAGATGTATCACAGAGTATGTATAAGTCTGTCTAAAAATAAGAAAACCTCAATTATAAAAACATTAGAAATGCTTATAGGAGTAACCTCCATGCTGTGATCATGATACAAAACTATAAAGTATCGAATTATAGCCTATCCCTCAATGATGACGAGTGGACAGAGCAAAATTGCTTTTCGGCGTTATAAAACTTGGAATGTGGCATCATCATTACAATTTTCAGATCTTGAAACTACATCTTGTACATACACTTAATAAAATTAGTGTCAAATAATGCTTTGTTTTCTACATTGCCTGACCCTTCCGCAGCCCTTAGCGAATAATAACTAAAGATTTCCAACTAAATTGGAATAACTGTCACCTAATTTTCTATTCTACAAGGATACAATGAATAATACAACGGATCTTCCCTCAACTCAAAATATTGCTAACAATAATAAAAGGAAACAGAAAAAAACATCAGTAACAATATCCCAGATTCCTATGTTGCAATGACGCTGTGTTTATCAGAGGAGATTTCCATAGCCCGGCTAGCTCAGTCGGTAGAGCACGAGACTCTTAATCTCGGGGTCGTGGGTTCGAGCCCCACGTTGGGCGATCAC
>NC_090729.1:169574187-169609187 GCF_036898095.1 Palaemon carinicauda | reverse complement strand
AACCCAAGAGACAGTGGAAGACCATGGTACAGAGGCTATGGCACTACCCAAGACTAGAGAACAATGGTTTGATTTTGGAGTGTCCTTCTCCTAGAAGAACTGCTTACCATAGCTAAAGAGCCTCTTTTACCCTTACCAAGAGGAAAGTGGCCAATGAACAATTACAGTGAAGTGCAAAGGTAGGAAGATATTAAGAGGAGATGGGGAGAATATTTTGAACAACTAGCGAATATTGAAAATGAGAGAGGGGAACTGGGAGAAGCACAAAGGGTGAAGGCCACCGTGATGGAGATATGGAATACAGAAGTGAAGCAGGCGTTGAGTAAAATAAAAATTAATAAAGCACCAGGTCCATCCAAATTTCAAATTGAAGTGGTCACGATAATAACTACACAGAGGGAACATTGGATACTGGATTTATCAATAGATATGTGAAGAGGAAACAATTCCTTGATAGTGAGAAGAGAGTAATAGTATCTATATTCAAGCAGAAATGTAAAATCATGGATTGTTGTAACTACAAGGGAATTAAACAGAGCATAGTTTGAAAGTTTCTTAGAGGGTACTAGATGAGAGATGAGAGAGACTGTATAGACTAGGAAACAGCAGTAGGATTCATGAATGAGAAAAGAACTGTGGATACCAACTTTATAGTGAGGCAACTACAGGAAGAGACTAAAGGGAAACTAGAAGCTTTTATGTGCTTTTGTAGATCTAGAGAAGGCTTATGATAAAATACCAATAGAAGGTCTAAAACAGGTCTCCAACCTTCTGTAAATTTCTCTACTAGGAGGAGGTTGCTGAAGAAACCTGGAGATCTTTCCAAGACCTCATCAAATACAATGATGAGATCATCAGTCTAAGTTAGTGGAGGGCAACAGATCGTGAACAGGTGATACCCATAGAAAAGAACTTCTACAGCCCAGGGATCTGCCCTGATGAACTGCTACCTCGCCCAGCTACATTGCAGGCATCCCCCTACAGGTGATAAGTCGGGGAATCTGCCATCCCAAATTGGTGCCTCAGCATCCTCGATTCCTATGGCCGGAGGAATGTCCTCTTGCAACAAATGAATGACAAGAGTTTCAACTGTAATTTGTACAGCTGAACACTGTCGATGCTGATATATTTTGCCTAATGATGGGAAATGGAAACCAAGTCCATGTTTGAATAGAGGCTGAAGAGCAAAGCTATAAACCATTAGGCTAACGTACATAGCAAACCATGTTTCACTTGCAAGAACATGGGAGCAATGAGATATGTTTTATTGCAAACAGAGCTACAACAGACCAAAAAACAATAAATCATAAGCTTAATCAAGGAAGTATTTGTAATACAATGAACACTGCTACAAACAACTCCATAGAAAACGGGATGGAAAATAAAAATTTTTACGTGTCCGCAAGTCCTGGCAAACAAAAGCTCCACTGTTTTGATCGTGTTTCATTAGAATTACTCGATTTTGATAACGGTAACTTTTTTATGATGACTGGCAGAAACAAAAAAGTTTAAAAAGTTGATTCAAATATCGTACAATTAGACTGGTACACAGTATATTTTAAGTGTTTCGAATGTAATTGATGATGATACTTGGTGCAAAGCCATTGTTTTGCAGTTATGGTAGTCACTCCACCATAACTCAGAAACTGTGGATTTCTGCAAGAAATCATTATAAAAAAAATCACTCAAAACACCACAAAATACAATAAAAACATTTAATAAAAATCATTCATTGCACTGTTCTTTAATTTTACCTTAATACTTTTCATTTCATTATAGAACAGTACAATATTAGTTTGGACATTGGAACACACACAATTGAAAAGATTTTCGCATATACGATATCTTAAATCCTGTATACTACTGGCAAAAACATCTATAGACAAAGTTACAGATTTTAATAAAAATTCTTGTTTTGCTCTTTTTGTCAACTTAGCACAGTTCACTGGAGCCAGCCCATTCAACCTAGTATTTCAGGACAACACTGATACCTGGTGCTTCTATTGAAAGTTACTTGTTCAAACAAAATAAAGGGAGCAACATTGTATATTCTAAAAGTTTTTGTTATTTATTTTCATCATTAGCACATATAACACAATTATTGCTGATATTTTATTTATCTTGTTAGTAATGAAGGGTTAGGGTAGAAACATGTGTTTGATATATTCCGTCTGATAATGGGAAATGGAAGCCATGTCCATGTTCGAAAAGAGGCTGGAGAACGAAGCTACAAATCGCCCCTTTGTTAGTGTAATCACCCTTCCATTAAGTTTGTATGATTGATAATTAACGCTGAAATACAAGCCAAATGGACTAATGGGCGTACCGAAAAATTTTCCGCTTGCCAGAAAATAGGAGCAATGAAGTAATGTTAAATTAAAAGTGAAGCTAGCTGCGGAAAAGCGAAAACTAATAAACCATTAGCCCAATAAGCAAATATATACTTTAATTTCTGGCCAAATACATGAACCATATATTTTTCCTATTCGCTATCTTGTGTTTCATGCATTTCTGACCATGATTATTGGGGGTAAACCACTCATTTATGAGTTTTTGGACTCGCTTATATATAGAAAATTATGGGGGATCCCAGAGGGAAACCATGGTTTATGACTATGGAAATGCTCCAAACGAGTGATTTACAGCAATAATAATGATCAGAAATGCAAAACAAACACCAGATAACCAGATGGAAAAATATATGGTTCATGTAAGTGGCTATAAAATGACAAAGTTGGAAGTAATTTGTATTTTTCCGAGCATACAAACCTGGAGCTATTTATGGGAGTACTACTTTCAGTGTAACTGAAAGACAAGTCTAGATGATTTCAGTGAGGGATAACTAACCCCATCCGCTAGTTAGCAGGTATGGGTGGAGTAGACTGGCTACCCCTCTCACTCATACCTCTCGGCTGAATAACCACTTTGCTTTCTGAAAGGACTTCTTGGGGGACAGGGTGGCCAGCCAATTTGTATAAATAGCTCTAAGTTTGTATGCTAGGAAAAACACAAATTACTTCCAAATTTGTCACTTGCTCCAGCACAAATACAAACCCTTCACTATTTATAGGAGTGACTCACTCTTAGGAGGGAGGAAGTCCTCACCAAACTGGCCTTGATCATGACTCGGGGTTCTCTCTATTTCGATCTGTGATCGATTGTAGTAGGAACCCTGCCCTCGCTAAAATAAAATGCCAATATAAGGTAATGCACTGATAGCAATCTGCAGAAGCTTGTTAGCTAGTAAAACTAGTAGTGTGGCTTGTCTTTAATGTAGGAACTCTAGCACAAGACCTAGAGTTTTTAAGAATTACCCTATACCCTCCCTCAAAGAGATATTGGGGACGTAACAAAGTATTATTCTATACTTAGGAGGCGCAAGGGAAATGAGTCTTAGCTTCAGTGAGGTCAGATCAGCTGTGCTAAGGCTTGTGGAGATGTTTTCCACAGAAGAGAGAAGGTAAAAGGAAGAAAAAAAGCAAGTCATTCTTGCTGGTTCACCCCAGACTTACCCGGGTAACCTCAGCACTCAACCCTCTGCTACTTGTCCATCAAGGAGCTTGAGGTGTTTAGACCACTTGTTGTGTGGCCACCACATGACCAATGGAAAAGGTCTCCATGTTCCTGTGGGTTACTTCATGCAGGTAGTGGGCGGTGAAGGGCTTCCACACACCCACTTGCAGTACCTGCGCCACGAAATAGTTTTTATTGAATGCCAGGGACGTTGCAACGCCCCTGATATCATGAGCTCTGAGTCATTAGGAAGGAGGAGGGTCTGAATAGAGAGAAAAATCAATTACCTTCCAAATCCAGAAGGTAAAAGTATTCCTTGTGATCCTCCCCTAGACCTTCCCCATGCTGCAAAACAGTGCTGACACACGGGGCGAATTGCTGCCATTCTTATATGGTACCATCTCAGACTCCTCACTGGGCAAAGCCCCAGTCAGTCTCAGTCTTCAGTTCCAGAATGAAGACTTCCTATCCAGAATGGGCCAAACCTATGGTACAGCACACCCGGATTTTGAGTCTTAGCAATGAACTCAGGGACAAAGCTAAGAATTACTTCTCCCCATCTCCTAAAGTAGAAGTCAGAAGATAGATCATGGAACTCACTAACTCTCTTAGCCAAAGCCAAAGCGAGTAGAAAAACCGTCTTCCATGTAAGGAGGTGATTTGTTGCCTGGCATAAAGGTTCATGGATAGGGACCTTCAGAGACTGAAGGACCCGAACCGCATTCCAAGGAGGAGGTCTAAGTTCCAACGGGGGACAAGTCATCTCAAAACTTTGTATGAGAAGAGGCATCAAAGGGAGTGATACCCCTTCTACAACATCAGTCCCAAAAGACTGACCACTTCGCCTGGACGACTGACGCTGAAAAGCGTCTGAGGTATCAGGAAACCCTAGTCTCTCTGAGAGAGGAGATGCTGGACAATTTCCAGGCATAAAGTCGAAGTGAAGCTACGGCTTTCTTGAAGATGTTGGCACGTGGCTGTTTTAGTAGAACGTGTCGTGGAGGAAGTTCCTCAGAAGTTGCAGGTCTGGGAACCATTCTGTGTGATGCCATAGGGGAGCTATTGGAGTCATTGATAAGTTCTTGCTTATTCTGACTTGGTTGAGGACTTCTCCCCAGACCAAATGGGGGAAATGTGTAACATCTAAGCTGTCCCATTGTTATTGGAATACATCTTGCTCGAGAGCCTGGGAGCCCGGAACTGTGGAACAGTCAAGCAGGAGCCTAAGTTCAGGGCTGCTGCAAAGAGGTCTACAGTCAAGGAACTCCACAAAATTAAGACTTTGTTGGCTACCAGATGTTTCAAAGACACTCAGAGCCCATCGAGTCACCCTGCTCGGATTGTCTGCAAGCACATTCCTGTTGCCCTGAATGACTCGAGCGGAAGGGGACACCTAGCTGTCTTCTGTCCATCCGAGTATTTCTACTGCTAGATGGTTCTCTAAGAGAGCTATATGATGATACCTTTCTGATTTGGGCCAAAGGATGAAGATGGATTGGTATAGCATAGGCAACCCCCTTCTTTTGAGGTTCTTGTCTGCCACCCACGATCTGTGGTTCGTCAAGAGGGGTCCGGAGATTGTGTAGCAAGAAAAAACATCTCGAGATAATATCAGGACGTGCAACTGCTTGCGCACTTCTGCTATGAAAGGGGGGGGGATACTGTCCTCTCTCCAACTGCCACCAATTCAATGGGAGAAGCACAGTCTTCAGTAACCAGATAGAAGATGCTGATCTTCTAACAGTCAGCAATTCTCCCTGTAAGAGGGAAGGTTGCTAAACTGCTGAAGAAGGGAAGCTCTCCCTCGGAAGGGAGAGCAGCCCAAACCCCGGGAAGATTAACTCTCCCACGTAAGAGAAAGTTCTCCAATCCCTGGAGGCGAACATGGCTGCGCTCTCTGCTTCCCTTCAACAAGCCTTGTTCAAGTTGAAGGTCGGCACACATCGAGTGCTACCTCGTAGAAAGCGAGAAGCTCACGAGCTGCCACAGGTAGCTGCCGAATCCACAGAAACAAACGGCTCTGCATTTTACATTAACTGTTATCCGAGGAAAAATAAGTTATGATAAATTACAATTCACAAATCCACTGCAAAAAGAAGACTACTCAGGGAAAAACTCAATCCTCAATTGGAACAGAATTCCTCGAGAGGGAGCGGACAATTTAAGACTAAGAACTCCCTCCACCAGCCGAGAAAACCCGTTGGCCCATTGCTGGCAAAGGGAGAGGAGAAAGCTGAATGTTAAATTATAGGCAGTTATCAAATATAATTCAAGTACTGAAGAAACTAACAGGAGCGCCACCTAACCCGTGAACGCGAAAGGTTTACTCCCACTGAGGATCTGCAGGCTAATCACGAAAGAGGGAGTGCAGCATAGTGAGGGAGTACAGTAGTACTATCAACAAAATGACGACAAACAACAATTGTAATAAAGTTACATACACAGTATGTAAAAACATAAGAGTACTGTATGTTTCAACATATACTGTATATATAACAGAATAAAAATGACAAATTCGTAGATAATTTGTATTTTTCCCAACTATACAAACCATAGCTATTTAATAGGGGTGTTACATTCGACGGAGCTGAAATGACGAGCCATTAATTTTTAACGAGGATTTACTACCCACACCGGTAGTCAGCGGGGGGGGGGGGGTTTAGCTTGCTAACCCCCCCCCCCAACCACACACACACCCACCTGTGATTGAGCTCATTTTGCTTGGAGGTAGAACTTCAAGGGGTATAGGGCTGGTGGGCAAGTTTGGTTAAATAGCTAATGTTTGTATAGTTAGGAAAAATACAAATTATCTACGAATTTGTCATTTGTTCCATAACTGGAATACAAACCCAGCTATTTAAAAGGAGTGACTTACCCATTAGGAAGGGCGGACGTCCCAGCCAGTCTGGCTTTTGTCTTTACCCAGGGGCTCCTTATCTGAGTGTTAGCACTCAAGAAATAACGAGCCCCTGCACCTCGCTAAAACCTTACTACGTAAGGTTTGCGGCCTACGCAAGCTGTATGTGAAGGTATGTAGAAGTGTGACTCGCCCTAGAAAGTTTTTCCGAAGTTCTTTAGCTGGAAAACTGTGCACTAGGACTTTCACAATACCACCTCGTCAGGGTATGGGGACGCAACAGTATTAATCTTAATACTAGGTACACAAGGGAGCATGGTTTACCTTCAGTGGTTTGAGGTCAGCTATGCAGAGAACCCAGGATGCAGCTTTCCCCAAGAGCTGAGATGATGAAGAAAAGAATAAGGGCTAGTCAAACCTCTTCATTCACGCAGACTAAAACCAGGTAACAATGCCCTCAACCTTCTGCTACTTGTCCAATAAGGAGCTTGAGGTTTTAAACCATTTGTTGTGCAGCCACCACAGGAGCGATAGAAATCGTATAGAGTCTCCTGTGGGTCACATCTTGCAGGTAGTGGGATGTCAACGTGTTTTGACGTTTCCACACCCCAGCTTGAAGAACCTGCGTCACTGAATAATTTCTTTTGAAGGCCAGGGACATAGCTATGCCCCTGACATCATGTGCTCTGGGGCGACGTGACGGAGGAGGGTCTAGATTCAGTGCATGGTCAATGACCCTGTGATTCCACGCTGAGATGGTGTTCTTGGTGACCCTCCTCTTAGTTCTTCCTGTGCTGACAAATAGTGCTGGCACACGAGGACTGCGGCTGTTCTCTTGAGGTACAGCCTCAAACTCCTTACTGGGCATAGTAAGAGATGGTCTGGGTCATCTGTTACAGTACAGAGACTAGAAATCTGGAAGGAGACGAATCGAGGATCCGCTACTCCCGGGTTGTGAGTCTTAACAATAAACTCACGGACAAAGCAGAATGTTCCCTCTCCCCATCCCCTTGAATCCTTATGTGTGCGCGGGCGCACGGGAGAGTGTTCACGCGCATCTGAAGAAGAATTAGGCACGCTCGCTGGAGAATGTCCCTGAGCGCGCGGGCGTGACGCAGAATCATGATGGGCGCGCGGGAGATTGTTGGCGCGCATCTATAGGAGAGAGAGGGGGCACATGCATATCTGTGTGCGTGCAGGAGAGAGATGGTGCGCAGGTGAGCACAAAGCTGTTGAGCAGTGGCGCGCCGGTAAAAGTTGGCGCGCAGGTGAGGGCAACAAGGTTGTTGCCTCAGCTTCGAACTTGTGTGCAGGAGAGTGATGGCGCGCAGGTATTGACTGGCGCGCAAGATGGCGCTCAAGAGAGCGTGATGTGGGGCGCACATGTTGGCACGCGGGCTGGGGCGCGGAAGAGCGCTGTTGCGCAGGAGAACGTTGGCGCGTAGGTGACCATTGACGCGCAGGTGAGTGCTGGCACGCAAGTAGGCAGTGACACGTAGGAGATCGTGGGCGCAGGCCGCGTGAGCCCAGGACGCGTTGGTGCAGGAGAGCGCTGGCTCGCAGGAGATCATTGGCGCGTGTGCACATGTGGGAGCGCATGGCGCGTAGGAGATCTACGATCTTGTGGGAGCGTAGGCACATGTTGGCGTGTAAGCGCCTGAGGTTGCTGTCCTGTGTGAGAGCGAGCAAGATGGGTGGTGCGTCGAAGCGTTGGTGCCTGACAACCTGCTAGTGAGTGCTGGTCAAGGTGCATGAGAGCAGGGCGCGCAATAGCGCACTTTGGGGGGAGCCTTGTTAGGCCCATGCAGAAACGGCGATGGAAGGTCGGCAGGTCTGTTGGATGGATGGTTGAGGTGTCCTTTAAAAGGACGACCATCCACCAAAGGAGATCGCGAACGATCTGCAGAGAGGTCCAGGTGCAGTGATGGTCGATCGGTCTAGTGGTTCCTCTGCGAGGGACTTCATAGACGAAGTTGAACCAAAGAGGCACCTCCTCACCGCAAGTGAAGAGAGGCCTCTAAGGAAAAGAGGAAGGCGAGCCTTCCGACGTATACGCCCTAGGGGGGCCGTTGGATAAGCAAGCTGACCGTTAGCAGTCCTCCGAAGAGGGGGATCTACCTCTGACGGTGACGACGACTGCTTGACAGAAGCACCCATACAGATGAAATCAAGCAAAGCCTCCTTGGAGAGGGAACCCATGAGCCCCAAGGAGAACCAATTCTGAAAAACAGAAGTTAGTGACAAGGCCTCCCCCGAGGGAAGAGGTGGTGCTGCTTCGCTACGAGAAGCAACCTCATCTCTCGAGACCAGGGATTGGACAGAAATACATCGGTCTATGCTACTACTCGACGGTCTCTCGAAAGAGACCGACTGAGTAGGAGCTTCGGAGGAGGTTTGGGCGACGAAAGTAATACCCTTATAAATAGCTGAGAGTTTGTATTTGCACCGGAACAAATAAAGTAATCATAAATATGACAAATTTGTAGATAATTTAAATTTTCCTAACTATACAAACCTTAGCTATTTAATAGGGGTATTACTTTCGGCGTAGCTGAAGTGACGAGCCATTAATTTAGCACTCAAGAAATAAAGAGCCCCTGCAGCCTATGCAAGCTGTGTGTGCAGGTATGTAGAAGTGTGACTCATCCTAGAAAGTTGTTCCGAAGTTCTTTAGCTGGAAACTTGTACACTAGGACTTTCCCAATACCACCTCTTCAAGGTATGGGGACGTAACAGTATTAATCTTAATACTAGAAACACAAGGAAGCATGGTTTACCTGCAGTGGTTTCAAGTCAGCTATGCAGAGAACCCAGGAAGCTGCTTTCCCCAAGAGAGGGGACAATGAAGAATAGAATAAGGGCCAGTCAAACCTTTTCATTCATGCAGACTAAAACCGGGTAACAATGCTCTCAACCTTCTGCTACTTGTCCAATAAGGAGCTTGAGGTTTTAAACCAGCTGTTGTGCAGCCACCACAAGACCGATAGAAAAAGTAAAGTCTCCTGTGGGTCACATCTCGCAGGTAGTGGGATGTCAACGTGGTCTGCCGTTTCCGCACCCCAGCTTGAAGAACCTGCGTCACTGAAAAATTCTTTTGAAGGCCAGGGACGTAGCTATGCCCCTGACGTCATGTGCTCTGGGGCAACTTGACGGAGAAGGGTCTGGATTCAGTGCATGGTCAATGACCTTGCGAATCCATGCAGAGACGGTGTTCTTGGTGACCCTCCTCTTAGTCCTTCCTGTGTTAACGAAGAGTGCTGGGACACGAGGATGGACTGCGGCTGTTCTCTTGAGGTACAGCCTCAAGCTCCTTACTGAGCATAGCAAGAGATGGTCTGGGTCATCTGTTACAGTACGGAGACTAGAAATCCGGAAGGAGTCGAATCGAGGATCCGCTACTCGCGGGTTGTGAGTCTTAGCAATAAACTCAGGGACGAAGCTGAACGTTACCTCTCCCCATCCCCTTGAATGGGCGATGTCATACGAGAGGCCATGAAGTTTGCCGACTCGCTCGGCCGAGGCCAAAGCTAGCAGGAACACCGTCTTCCAAGTTAGGTGGCGATCTGATGCCTGGCATAATGGTTCATAGGGAGGTCTCATAAGAGACCTGAGAACTCAGCCCACGTTCCATGGGGGAGGTCTCACTTCCGAATGGGGGCAGGTAAGTTCATAACTCCGTATGAGTAGAGAAAGTTCTAGCGATGAAGAAATGTCTATTCCTTTCAGTCTGAAGGCGAGGCTTAAGGCTGAGCGATAGCCTTTCACAGCCGAGACTGATAGGCGCATTTCTTCACGCAAATACACGTGGAACTTCGCTATTGCTGGAATAGTGGCATCGAGTGGAGAGATACCCCTTCCACAACACCAACCACAGAAGACTTTCCACTTTGCCTGGTAGACTTCTGCTGATGACTTCCGCAGATGTCCAGACATCCTGATCGCAACTTGTTGTGAAAAACCTCTCACAGAGAGATGCTGGATAGTCTACAGGCGTGAAGTCGTAGTGAAGCAACGGCTTTGTTGAAGATGTTGGCATGTGGTTGTTTGAGTAGATTGTGTTGTGGAGGGAGTTCTTTTGGAGGCTCCGTTAGGAGTTGCAGAAGGTCAGCGAACCATTCAGCGTGATGCCATAGCGGAGCTATGAGGGTCATTGTTGAGTATCTTCCCCATCAGACAGAACGGGGGAAAGGTGTAAACGTCGATGTTCTCCCACCGTTGTTGGAAAGCATCTTGCCAGAGAGCCTTGGGGTCTGGGACTGGGGAACAATACAGCGGGAGCCTGAAGTTCAGGGCCGTTGCGAAGAGGTCCACAGTCGGAGAACCCCACAAAGTCAGGACTTTGTTGGCTACTAGATGATCCAAAGACCACTCGGTACTCACTATCTGAGATGCTCTGCTCAGGTTGTCGGCGAGCATATTCCTTTTGCCCGGAATGAAGCGTGCCGATAGTGGTATCGAGTGGATTTCAGCCCATCTCGGTATCTCTACTGCTAGATGGGATAGTTGCAGTGAAAAAGTACCTCCTTGCTTGTTGATGTAGGCCACTACTGTGGTGTTGTCACTCATCACCACCCGAGTGACTTTCCAGGTACTGTTGCAACTGTTAAAGGGCCAGAAAGATGGCCTTCATCTCTAGGAGATTTATGTGGAGGTACTTTTCTGACTCTGACCAGAGGCCTGCAGTCATGTGGTGCAGCACGTGGACTCCCCACCCTTTTTGTAAAGTGTCTGAAAACAGCATCAAATCCGGGGGAGGACGAGAAGATCCACTCCCTTTCGTAGATTCTTGTCTGCCATCCACCACTGGAGATCCGTTAGTTCCGCAAGTACCATGGGGATCTGGATGTCCGGGGAGTCGTAAGCTTGATTCCACCGGGACTTGAGTCACCACTGGAGGGATCTCATCCTGAGGCAACCATTGGGAACTAGACGGCCCAGAGATGAAAGGTGACTGAGGAGACGTAGCCACAACTGGGCTGGAAGCTCTTCTCGTCTGAGAAAATATCTTGTGACCTTCCTCGGCCTTGCTATCCTGTCGTGTGATGGGAAGGCTTTGGGGAGAGTGGTGTTTATAATCATGCCTAAGTATACCAGTCTTTGAGTTGGAAGCAGGGAGCACTTCTCGAGATTTACCATGATCCCCAGATCTTGGCAAAGTCTCAGAAGTTTGTCTCGGTGTTGAAGGGTTGACATCGAGTCTGCTAGGATTAGCCTGTCGTCCAGATAACGGAGGAGACGGATGCCAATCCTGTGTGCCCAAGATGATACTAGGGTGAACACTCTGGTGAAGACTTGTGGTGCTGTGGAAAGGTCCAGGCTGAATCTTAAGTATTTCCTTGAAGACGGATGGACTGGGATCTGGAAGTACGCGTCCTTTAGATCCAGTGTGCACATGAAGTCTTGCGGTCTTATTGCTAGTCTGACCGTATCTGCCGTCTCCATGCTGAAAGGAGTTTGTTTGACAAAATTGTTCAGAGCTGAGAGGTTGATGACTGGTCTCCAGCCTCCAGACGCCATCTTTACAAGAAAAGAGTTGACTGAAGAAGCCTAGGGATCCGTCGAGGACCTCTTTGAGAGCACCCTTCCTCAACAGGGTCTGGACTTCTGCCCGAAGGGCTTGCCACCTTGCCGATCCCATGGCAAGGGAGTTCAATGACACTGGATTCGTAGTCAGGGGAGGGAGAGATGTTATGAACGGGACGCGATATCCTAGACTGATCACGGAGATTGTCCAGGAATCGGCCCCGAGTTGCTTCCACCTGTTTGCGCAATTTGTAGGCATCACCCCACTGGTGGAAATGCAGGGGGACTGCCTATCTAAGCGTTTGCTGCCTCGGCCACTCCCTCCAAGATTTTAGCCTCCCCTGGAGGACTTTTTGCCTTTCCTTTGTTTGATGGGAAATGGCTTAGACACCATCGTCTTCACTGCAGTTGTCGTCTTAGTGGTCTTGGCTGGTCGGGACTGCTGTGGTGCTGGAGGCTTATAGGGCTTAGAGGTTAAAGCCCTATGGAGGAGGGTGTCTTGATGTGACTTCCTCCACCTTTCAGCAGCATGTTCCACATCCTTAGGCTCGAATAAAAGAGACCCCTCTATGGAGGAATGCCTGAGCCTATTGATCTCGGCACTAGGGACCTTCAGGTGGAATCTCTCTGCTACTGCATCCGGACGTTTCAGGATGGTATTTACCCACAAGTTCGAGACTTGGTGGGCCAGAAACTCGATCGTACAAGTACAGGAGAGGAGGAAGGTTTCCATAGCTTTCCTGGTACGTTTCTTGGAGAAATCCTTAGAACGTATCAGGATACCTAAGGTCCCCAACCAGATATCAAGCCATGAGGTAGCTTGCATAGCACACATCGTGACCTTCTCCTGGTTGAAGATCTCGGCTGCCGAGAAAGAGACCTGCCGGTTAGAGTGTCTCTCAAGAGGGACTCCCCTGGTTAGTTCTTCCAGTGAGTGGTGAAGTTGCAGAGTTAAACAAGGCTCCTCCAGGATCTCAAAGTACCTCCTCTGCTGTACGCGAGGAGGTGGAAGGAGCCTGTTCGTGGTACCGGAACGGTTGGAGGAGGACATCTCGGAGAGCTGCTGGGTAATCTTGTCCCTGGTACTCTTTACCCATTGAGACCAGGGCAGGAAAACACTGGTCTTAAAGGGTTTTTGAGTACCAAAGACGCGGTCTAGGACCGTGTCTTTGCCCTCTCGAGGGGCGATCTCTGGGTCGACAAACCCATTGAGAGCCCTCATTAGAGTCAGAACCTGCCAAAACGTGTGTTCTGACTCCTTGCAGCAGTCTCCTTCTATCCCCAAAGACTCTTCTTGGGCAGAATCGCAGACATTCCCTGAGTGGCTAGCTGGCTCCATCCTAGCAAGAGTGGAGGACTTAGGCAATGTTTTGGAATCTTTGGATTCCTTCCGGGGAAGGATGTAAGACTCCAACATTGACGAGGGTGGCATGTCCCTTCTAATCCCGGACTGTGTGGAACTCTCGGCGTGAAGAGAGGTTTCCTCCATTGGTGGGATGGGGGAAAATCTATTCGCGTGATTCCCTTGGTGACGGGAGATCTTCGTCTAAAGGGAAGGAGAGTCAGTCCGAGGAATAGGAGGAACCTGCCTTGAAGGTCTGTGTGGAGTCAGTTTCACCCGCGGGGAAGTGACCATGTCACGAACTCCTCTTTTTCCTCTTTAGAGGGGTAGAGGAAGCCATGGTTCCGTGTCCTAGGTCAGCAAGGACAAGCCTGAGTTACGGCTCTGGTCAGGGCACTGAACCATGGCTGTTGGCTGACAGACGCACTGTCAGACATACCCCCTGAAGGGAAAGGGATTGAAGGATCCCTGGGAGGAGTCACTGGAATAGGTGGGAGGTGGGTTCGCCTACGGTAGCTTTGGGATCCAGAACCCCTCTGTAAGTTTCCCTTTTCCCACAATGCCCAGTGGTATGCGCTTGCGGGGAGGGGAATGAGGCGATGATGTCCTTGCTGGACGTCGTTCCTTGTGATGCGCAGGCTCGCACGTGGGAAAATATTGACGCTCGCGCGAGGGAGAAAAATGGCACTCGTGTGATGGATAATATTGGTGCTCGCCACCGGGAGACTGATGGCGCATGCGCGCGGGGGAGAATATTCGCACATGATGGACGCGCAGGAGAATCACGACCTGAGCGCGAGAGTGTGTTCGCGCGCGTCTGCCAAAAACTTAGGGAGCGCGGGAGAATGTTGGCGTACATCCTTAGGAGATGGATGGCGCGCGCATATCTTTGTGAGTGCGAGCAGGAGAAGGCTGGCGTGCAGGTGAGCGCTGGCGCGCTGGTAAGGGATAGCGAGCGGCTGAGGGCAGCATGGCTGTCTTATCTATAAACTTGCATGCAGGAGAAAGTTGGCGCGCAGGTTTTACCTGGTACGTAGGATGGCGCGCAATATGGCGCTCAGGAGAGCGTGATGTAGGGCGTGCGAGAGAGCTCTGGCGCGCAGTGGAGCGCTGGCGCGCAAGAGAGCACTGTTGCGCAGGAGAACGATGGCGCGCAGGAGAACGATGGCGCGCAGGAGAACGTTGGCACGAAGGTTGAGTTGGCGCGCAGGAGAACGTTGGCGCGCAGGAGAACGTTGGCGCGCAGGTGAGTGTTGGCACGCAGGTGGGCGCTGGCACTTAGGAGATCGTTGGCGCGTAAGCGCAGGAGAGCCCTGGCGCGCAGAAGATCGTTGGCACGTGTGCGGATGTGGGCGTGCGTGCTGGAGCTATGCTCCTGTGGGCGCGTAGGCGCATGTTGGCGCATAAGCTCTTTAGGTTGATGCCCTGGGCTAGGGCGAGCAAGATGAGTGGGGATCTGTAGTGATGGGGCCTGACGGGCTACTAATGAGCACTGTTCAGGTTGCGTGGGCACGTAGCGCTCAATAGCGCGTTCTGGTGGAGCCCTGTTAGGCCCATGCAGGAACGGCGACGGCAGGTCTGGTCTGTCGGGTGGAAGGTCGACGTGTCCTTTAAAAGGACGACTTTCCACCGAAGGAGATCGCGAACGATCTGCAGAGAGGTCCAGAAACGATGCAGTGATGGAAGATCGGTCTGGAGGCTCCTCTGCGGGGAACTGCATAGAAGACGTTGAACCAAAGAGGCGCCTCCTCACCGAAGGTGAAGGAAGGCATCTATGGCAAAGAGGAGGGAGAGCCTTCCGACGGATGCGCCCTCTGGGGGCCGTTGGATCAGCAAGCTGACCGTCAGCATTCCTCCTAAGAGGAGTCTCTGTAAGTGAACTCCCCTGAGGGAGAGAAACACTAGCAGGAGAGACTGATGATGAACTT
This sequence comes from Palaemon carinicauda, assembly GCF_036898095.1. Taxonomy (NCBI): domain Eukaryota; kingdom Metazoa; phylum Arthropoda; class Malacostraca; order Decapoda; family Palaemonidae; genus Palaemon; species Palaemon carinicauda. The sequence continues at coordinate 169,594,024 of NC_090729.1, read as the reverse complement.
AGTTTCCCCCTCGTAGGATGGTCAGGAACGGAGGAAACTAAGCCGTCAGCTACCGTAGTGTTTGGAGTGGCAGAGGAGATGGGTGAAGCCACTTGGGATACCTCTGACACCACAACGTCGACAAGAGTCAGGGGATCTACCTCTGACGGTGATGACGATTGCTTGACAGCACCACCGAGGCGGATATAATCAAGCAAAACCTCCTTGGAGGGTGAACCCATGAGCCCCAAGGAGGACCAAATCTGAAAAAGGGAAGTTAGTGACATGGCCTGAGAAGTTAGTGACATGGCCTCCCCCGGGGGGAGAGGTGAAGCTGCTTCGCTAGGGGAAGCAATGTCATCTCTCGAGACTCGAGATTGGTTAGTAGAGACCGACTGAGTAGGTCGACCGAGTAGGAGCTTCGGAGGAGGTTTGGGCGACGGAAGAAGCAGCCTTGGGTTTTTCTTCCTGAGAAACATCCCGCTTGGACTACTTCTTCCACCGTCGCGAATACCTCTCCCACTGGGGGGCAGACCACTCCCTACACTTGTTGACAAAAAGGACAAAGGGCGTGAGCATCGGTCTCGACTGCCAACATGAACATTCCAGAGGGGCAGTCGGGAAGACCAGGGCAGGTGCGCATGGTCGCAGAGCCCAACTTCACGTACACAGTAATCTATAAAAAGAAAGAACAAAAAGCGTTAATGGGTGCCAATATGACGGCGAGGATGAGAGCGGACACGTCCGACCACCATCCAACTGAGAGCAAAGTGAGCTCAATCACAGGTGTGTGAGATGGGGCGGTAGCAAGCTACCCTACCTACCCCTGCTAACTAGAGGGTGGGTAGTAAACCCTCATTAAAAATTAATGGCTTGTCATTTTAGCTATGCCGAAAGTAATACCCCTATTAAATAGCGTGGTTTGTATTCCCGTTACGGAACAAATCTATGCTTCACTTCATGTCTTTCTAATGGTTTATTCTCTGCTGTGGCTTGCAACATTAACGTTACCTCACGGCCCCAATGTTCTAGCAAGCGGTATATGATGCGTTGCACATGCAAACCACATGGGTCATTATTTTGGGGATATTTACTTTCACAAGAGCAACAATAGCTATATACTGAACAGAGCTCGTTTTCATCATAATTTGCTGACATAGATGAAATTACACCAAATTTCTAAACAGATGGTACTTCCCTCTTAACAACGTCTTTATCTAATGGTGTAAAGCTAAAACTGAAGGGGAGGGTGGGTAGAATAACATGCAGGAACTAGTGCACAAATATTCAGAAGCTCATAATTGGTTAAAAAAACCAGGTAATGATTACGTCATACAAAAACAGAACAGTTGTCAAAAGTGTACGGAAAAATCCCATGCACAATAGCCCCCTTTAACCCTATAGAAGAAAATATGCCAAACTAGTCAGCACTCATCCATTCCTCATGGCAAATTCCAGTTTCATCAGTAATTACAGTACTGTATCAAACTGTATATTAACCAGTATTTATAATACAATGAACACTACTACGAACGACTCCATAGAAAATGGGATGGAAAATAACTTTTTCTATGCTTCCAAAAGTCCTTGCAAACAAAAACTCGTGTTTTGGTCGCATTTCATAAAAATTACATGTACAGTGGTACCTCTACATACGAATTTAATCCGTTCCACAGCCGACTTCAGATGTAGAAAATGTTCGGATGTCGAAACGAATTTTCCCATAAGAATACATTGAAAAAGGATTAATCCGTGGTTGGGCCCAAAAACCTATGATAACTCTTTGATAAATTACTACACATAATTACACATGACAATATGCACACTAAATTAGATAATAGACATGTAAAAAAGAATAATCATCAAAAAATGATAAATAAGAAACGGGTTTTAAGCGTCACTTTACCTTGGAAAGTCCAGCGCAGGTGTTGTTGTCTTGCTACACAGAGAGGAGACGGACGGGCGGCGAGGAGGTAGAGAGGTTGACTACGATAAACGTACACTACCGTAACTTATTCTAACTTACACTAAGTGAACTTTAACCTAACTTAGCTTATTTATTTTTTTCATTTTCCTATTTTATATTTTTTTTTTTACATTTTCATTTTTTCTTTTTGATGATTAATTTTAATCACTTTCACTCTCTCCACTTAAAATTGATTGAATTTTTTTCTCTTCACTCTTTGCCGTTTTCTTTGAACCACTTCATCACGAGTTCGCTTTGTAGTTTTTTTAAAGAAGCTGTCGATAGAAAGTTGCTTGGTACGGCTTTTCAGAATGTTTCGAAAATGAGTTAGGCAAACATCATCGAACTGCGCAACTACAAGACAAACCTGCAATTTTTTTGGATGGTATTTGTCGATGAAGTCGACCACGTCTTGATATTTTCCTAACACCTCTTTTATTTGTGCTGAACCTAACACATGTTCTACCTCCTCGATCCCCTCCTTGTCAGCACTCATGTGCTCAGACATAGCATGGAGTTCCTTGAGCTCCTCTGTAGTAAGTTCGTCGTGATGTTCTTTTGCAGGTTCACTCACACTCAAAACGTGATTTATGTTTTTAGAGTCTCTCTCTCTCTCTCTCTCTCTCTCTCTCTCTCTCTCTCTCTCTCTCTCTCTCTCTCTCTCTCTCTCTCTCCTTGATGCTTAATCTCCATCAAACGTTCAGTAGTAACATTCTCTTTCTCTCTCTCTCTCTCTCTCTCTCTCTCTCTCTCTCTCTCTCTCTCATGCTTTTCAATAATTCCTTGCTTTACTTCTAAAGAAAACATTTCCTTATTCCTTTTCTCACCACTACCACTACCACTTGCGAAACTAAGCCTTTTAGGACCCATGATTTACGTAAAATACCGTAAAAGGATGAACGTAAAAAATCACGATTAAAACACAGTTAATAGCAGAACGCACTGGGCACAACCACACGAAGCCGACAAGAACAGAGGAATGTCCCAAGCCAAGCTAATTGAGGGTCACTCCGAGGTAGAAATGCTGCCTTCTATCAGCGGAAATAAAAAATACATCCGGCGCTATGAGTACCAACTACGCGCACGGGTATTGTTTACTTCGGGTGTCGAAAAAAAATTCGGGTGTAGAGTAGGAACGTGTTCGAATTGTACTTCGCGTGTCGAAAAATTTGGATACAACCGGTACGACGAAAATTGCTTGCTTCGTGTGTCGAAATAAAATTTGGGTGTAGAGTCGAAAAAATTGCTTGAATTTTACTTCAGATGTTGGAAAATTCGGATGTAGATACCTTCGTATGTAGAGGTTCCACTGTACTCGGTTTTGATTACAGTAAAATTTTTTGGTACATGTTTTGATCGCATTTCATTAAAATTACATGTACTCAGTTTTGTTTACGGTAAAATATTTTGGCACAATAACTGATTTTCAAGACGATAACTGAAAAAAATAACCAAGTTTAAAAACGTTAATTCCAATATCATACAATTAGACTGGTACACAGTATATTTTAAGCTTTTCAGTTATTGTAGTTGACCACCCAGGACTCAAAAATTATGGATTTCCATCAATAATCATTGTCAACAACGTTCAAATCACGGCAAAATACATAACAGAATAGTCTTATTTTCTACAAACCCCTTCTTGTTCTGTTCTATAATACTGTACCTTTATTTCATTGATTCTCACATATAGTTTATTTGTCATTTTGGTATTATTATAGAACAACACCAGAAATGATTTACCAATAAGTAATTGGAGTTATAATGTATATAAAAAAAACTCCCGTTTTCTTCAAGAAGAACCTTTATTTTGGTTGCAAATATGTAGTTAATAAGATATGCAGTACACTAATACATCCTACAGTTATGTGGCCACCCAGTGGGATTTGGGGATTTTGGGTGGGGAAAATTTACGAAGGTATCGATAAATAATGGTAAAACTAACATTTTCTTCTCTATATATAATTCCCCTTGACATATAATAAATCAATGAAAAATTAAGCAAAATATTGGCACTCTATGCTAATGAGTTATTTCTCCTTTGTTTGTTGCATCTTACGGTTCGCATTATGTGCAGGTAAGGTAAGCCATTATATAATTTACTTTTAGGACTCCGTTGTAGTTAGTGTTAGCATATATAAAGGAAATAATTTAGGGCATTATTTATAATTTACCTGGGGGCTTACCCCTGGCTAAGTCTGTGACTTGGGAAAGGGGGTCCGGAGGCTTGCCCCTGCTAGGTTAGGTAGGGTGTGTTAGGTTTTGAAATATTTTGAAATCTCTAAATATATATTTTCGTTCAGAAAGAACAAACTTTTTCCTATGGTTAAAAGTATGCTTACAGTGAATTTTAGGCCTAGCCTTTTTTCAATCGCAAATGATATTTTTTATGCTGTTTTCTCCACCCTTAACCCCCAATTCCACCTGTGTCCGTTGGGAAGTGGGAGGTGAATAAAAGGAGAACTGCTTATTTGCGCCGGAAATAAGTTAACTCAGTTGAAAGCACACTATACTGAAAAATGAGTGTCATTTTCGAAGAGAACGTACCTTTTCCTATAAACCGAAAAAAGTAGTTTGGTTTCATTGTAGAGAATTACATGGTAATGTAACCTAGGTAAAAAACTACTGTTTCTTATAGAAGAAATTGCGCTCTCTTCGAAAATGACACTCCTTCCCGTCGCAAATTAATAGTTTCAGAAATAAATATACATCTATATCCTCCAATAATGGGGGACCCCCAGTGGGAACTCAGGGTTTTGGGTGGGAAAAACATACTGGGGAATCGATATATAATCGTAAAACAAGCCTTTTCTTCTCTATACATTACCTTCTTGAAATTAAAATAACCGGAGGAAAATACAAAACCGTTTATTTGGATAAACTTTGGAGGCGCCGTTACAAAGATTGTGTCATGAAAAAATACAGTAACCAGTGCTGCCAACGTCCGATGTAGATCAAATGTTACTTTGTGACCTGTCATACTACTAGGCTAGGTTAGGTGGGTTTTTTAGGTTCTGTGCCCTTTTTGTACATTTTATATATTGAGTAAAACTTATATGGAGAAATTATTTAATATATGGAAATATCTATCATTACTATCCTTAGTAATGTCAACGTGTCGTTGGTAACTCTGTGTACCATACGTCAACGTTGGTAACACTGTGTATTATTGGTAACGTTGCTAATGTTATCGTTCGTTCGTAAGAGAAGTGACACTGTGCATCTCAAAGTTATCCGAATTGGTTGATCTGTTTGTTTCCGATTGAAATGAACATCAAATTCGCTTAATTCATGTTATTTACTATAGGAAAACAATTATATATCGTTTCCCCAGTATGTTTTCTCCACCCAAAACCCCGAGTTCCCACTGGGGGTCCCCCATTATCGTAGGATATAGATGTATATATATTTCTGAAACTATTCATTTGCGACGGAAACGAGTGTCATTTTTGAAGAGATCGTAATTTTTTCTATAAGAAACAGTAGTTTTTTTCCTAGGTTACATTGCCATGTAATTCACTACAAATATACCGTTTTTTTTTTCCTAAGTAACATTACCCTGTAATAAATCACAATATCCTATACTGTAGAAAAGTTATTTTTCCCGATTAGAAATGCTGTCCCGTGTTAAACTATATCTTTACCGTTATTTCTCTATTTCCTTTACACATTAGAGTATCACTTTTGGGGTCCTTGGACTTAAAGGCGTCCTGGTTTTCCAACTAGTGTTGCAGCTAGGCTAGATATAATATTACAACTCTGCAACATTTTTAATTGTGGCCTGCGAGTAAGCCGAATGGAATAAAACTAAGCTGCATGCATATATAATTCTTCCCTTTCAAATTATCACACAATTTGCACTCACTTACCTCACCCATTTCAGGGTTGTCTGTTATACAAATTTCACAGACACTATAAAAGCACACATAGCCAAAATTGACTTACCTTGTCCTTCATGATGGATAGGCAAAAACACATCAACTGACACGCTCAATGACTAAGTCCTGTTCAGTCTTTCATAAAACACTTTCAGAACAAGCCACATTGAAAAGGACTATGTAAGCCAAGGACGCTATCTAAATCGAGTGACCTGTGCAATCCAGTAAGGAGTTGAGTAGTATTCCTTGTAACGGCGACCCTATTTTTTTAGGACTCTTAAATGGTATTTCTATATTTATATATGTTTTCCTCATTGCCTATCTCAAACAGTAACAAGCTGAAATTTTATACTTTTTTGTTTTTCTTGGAATGGTTTCATCAGTAATAATATAAACTCATTTATTATTATTATTATTAATATTGTTATTGTTATTATTATTATTATTATTATTATTATTATTATTATTATTATTATTATTATTATTATTATTATTATTATCCTAGTTGGAAAAGCAAGATGCTATAAGGCCAAGGGCTCCATCAAGGAATATAGCCCCGTAAGGAAAGGCAACAAGGAAATAAATAAACTACAAGTGAAGAATAATGGATCAAAATAGAATATTTAAAGAACAGTAACAATATTGAATTACAGGTAGACATATCCTGTGTAAACTGTAAAAACTTTCAAAACAACAAGAGTAAGAGAAATAAGATAGAATAGCATGCCCGAGTGTACTACCAAGTAAGAAAACTCTAATCCAAGACAGTGGAAGACCATGGTACAGAGGCAATGACACTACCCAAGACCAGAGAACAATAGCTTGATTTCGAAGTGTCCTTCTCCTAGAAGAGCTACTTGCCATAGCTAAAGTCTCTCTTCTATCCTTACCGTGCAGTAGTTAACCCTTGAGGACATAGGAGAACGTGGTAAAAATAGGCCATAACAATTGTCTATAGTACCATCCTTAGTTATTTCCTAACTTCCCACAAAGTTGTCACACGAGGAACTTATTCTACAAGTTGTTGTTCTTCTAAGCACTCGTTCTTCACTAAGTGTACTATCTTATTTCATTTAAGATAACATTACAAAGAAAGAGCGTTTAGATGATGAATACGATTTCCATCTACAAAGACTCATACATCCCTCCACAGACTCATTTATCGAGACAGTAATTGCATATCACTGGTTGAAGCTTTGAATTACTCAATTGTAATAAATTCAGCTTCATTTTACGCTAGAGCTCCTCGGTAATCACGAGAATGCCAAATGAAATCCTAAATGAGGCAGGTATTTTCTTAGCAATATCGTTGAATTCTTATGTAATATAATGCAGAGTATTATCATCATTACCTGCCAAGCTACAACCCTAGTTGGAAAAGCCGGATGCTATAAGCACAGGGGCTTCAACAGGGAAAATAGCCCAGTGAGGAAAGGAAACAAGGAAAAATAGAATATTTTAATAATAATGATAACATTAAAATAAATATTTCCTATATAAACTATAAAACCATAGCAAAACAAGAGGAAGAGAAATAAGATAGAATACTGGGTCCGAGTGTACCCTCAAGCAAGAGAACTCTAATCCAAGACAGTGGAAGACCATGGTACAGAGGCTATGGCACTACCCAAGACAAGAGAACAATGGTTTGATTTTGGAGTGTGCTTTTAGAAGAGCTGCTAAAGAGTCTCTTCTACCCTTACCAAGAGGAAAGTAGCCACAGAACAATTACAGTGCAGTAGTTAACCCCTTGAGAGAAGAAAATTTGTTGCAGATAGGCAACATAGTGATTATATGAATGTAATATCTGATTTTCCACGTAGTAACGCTCTCGGCCCATTAATATGCTACTTTCTTTCATCTCCTGTATGAAGACCTGCGGTTACTGAGGCCCTTGGTCAAGATCTAGCTAGAATTAGTACATGGTATAAATTATGTGGAATAAAGTTGAACCCTAATAAAACTCAAAATATAAATGTGTCAAGGATATTATCTCCTCAACATCCACATCTTATCACTGATAATGTCCCTTTAACTTTATACAACTCATTTAAAATTCTATATGTGATTGTTTGTTGCAAATTTACTTTAGATAAATATATCTGATCTGTTGCTTCCTCAATTGCACAAAAATTGACATATTGAGAAATGTTTATAGATTTTTTGGTAATAATTCTATCCTGAAGAATCTTTTAATTTTTTAATTCATCCATGTTTTCAGTGTTGTTCTCCATTTTGATTTCAGCTGCTGAATTTCATCTTGATTTGCTGGAAAACAATGCCTGTTAAATGTCTTATCCTTTATCTTAATGTAAATACAAAAGGAAGAATTTCGGTGTGAGCTGTCATTAATAAGTGGAAAAACTGAACATATTTCTGAATGAAAAAGCTTCAGAGAATGATAATTAAAATTCATTTATCTTTGAACTAATTGAAAAATGAACTTAAAGTTTTGGAACCTCTATGTACTAAAACACACTTTGTATTATAGATATTTCCTTTGTGCAGCAAAAATAGTCTATGGGTAATGGCAACTTTTACATTTGCTATCGTTCAGCCCTGGACTAGTCTCTCTCACTATAAGATATAAAGAAAAAAATACAAGGTACCTTGGTCTGGTTTCGTCAAGGAACAAAGTTAAATGTTGTGGTGCTTACATCACAATCACCTTGCCTTCTGCTTACCAATGAGTACCCCAGTTTTGGACTTTTCAGTGTAAGAAATAAAGAAACTAAATGGAGACCTTAAATCTGCATAGTTGGAGAATTGTCTTAATTGTGTTGAAAACATGAAACTGCCTTTAATGTTAATTTGTGGTCGGATTCCGTTTGGTCATTCTATTTCAGTTATTTCCTTAATACTAATTAAAATTTACGTTTTTTTTTATTCCTACTTTTGAAAAAGAGCCAATGTTGGCATATCAGCGAATAGATTAAAAAAAAAAACTAAACTGTTATAATGCCTAGAGTACCTTTTTAAATATACCACAAACATTCCAGCCGTAGTTATTTTAGTCTTCATATTACGAGTGTATGATTGGAAGGAATTTTATAAAAAGAAAAAAAGAAAAACTTCAAACATTAGAAAAAAGAAATAAAACATTTAGAGGCATGGCGAGGAGTGTCAATATCAAGGGACTTTGACCTTGGCAATGACACTGGGTTGATAGAAAACGGAGAAATTCGTCAAGTATTTTCAACGTAGACTGAGAAGGAAATTATTCATCATACACACACACACACACACACACACACACACACACACACATATATATATATATATATATATATATATATATATATATATATATATATATATATATATATATATATATATATATATATATATATATATATATATATATATATATATGCACGCAGTTATATGATTAACCATCTTTGACATTCATTTCAATGTTCTTGCATCAATGTTTAAATAACAGCGGGATATGCATAAACTTACTGAAATTCATGTACGAGTATTATTTCGTGTATATTATGACTATTTAACATATGACAGGTGGAGACTTATATGCATATTTAATTTTCCGCTTATGCCAGAGAAATTAATTTTGGGAGTTTTGAGAGGAGAAGCTTGCATTAGCTATTGTACCTCTAGGCTAAACGCAAACATATACACTATATATATATATATATATATATATATATATATATATATATATATATATATATATATATATATATATATATATATATATATATATATATATACAACAAATGCAACCGTTCTAGTCCAACGCAAGATAATAGCCTCAGATATGTTTTGTCCTTTTAATCACCCAGCTGGCCACTGCGGATTGGTGATGATAGGACTTTGGTCACTCACAGCAAACCAACCTAGTATGTGTGCCCCTGACTGGTACAATTTTCCTGATCATGAAGATACACAACCCCTTTCACCACCTTAAGGTATCCCCACATTTGCGTGTGTATTTATGTATACGCTTTTGTTATGTGTTTAGCCCATTTTAATTTTATTTAGAAATAACGTAGCTATGGCTTTTAATTTTTTCTAGCCTAAAATGGAAATCGTCATTGTCTTTTTTTTTCATTTATTTAGTTTGTAAATTATCTGTATACGTTTCACAAAAGGGCTTTCAAGGCCTGGCGTTAGCCTCATTGCTTTTTAGTCTTAGTCTGTACAGGAATCATAAAGCCTTATTTTTTTCTGTTTCTATAATAAATGTTCGATTGCCAATTTCGGTTTGTAGAAACACTAAACTATCTTCCGATTTTCTGTGCCTCGTGTGTAAGTTCCTCTTTTGTGACTTGAAAGAAGGGTTGTTTGTTTTTACCGCATATACTTGTTATAATTCTGTAACTTTGTTTTTTTTTAATAACTGGACTAAAAAGTCTTGAAATTTCACTATCGAATGGCTGACACGAGAGTTCTAGTATTCCAGTCTATATAGATTTATATATCAGTAACTCACAGGTTTTACAGCTATCAATGGAATCCTACGTTAAAAGTTTCCAATCTTTTGCAAAGTCGAGAGTGGAGTGTCCCATTATTTTATAGTTTGTACACAAATCATATAGGCCTACCTATAGAATTTGATTTCACTTTGCCTTAAATTCAAGGCCCTAATGTTTTTCATCCTATATAAAACTTATGCATCAATATCTTTCAATTTTTTTTCTAGAGCGATGGGGGTTAGGTAAGTTAGATTCCCTTGCTTTTCACTTAGTACAGGAATCTTCTTTCCCACCGTTATCCATACAATAAGGTATGCATCAATATCTTTCAATTTTTTTTCTAGAGCGATGGGGTTTTGGTAAGTTAGATTCCCTTGCTTTTCACTTAGTACAGGAATCTTCTTCTTTCCCACTGTTATCCATACATTAAGGGGTCGGTTGCTTGACGTGCCCTCTCTAATGCCTTCTATCAAAGGCATAATACCTCCTTTTACTAACAGTTTTTTTATACCTGAAGTGGAAAGGCACATAACTATACGCCTTTATTTTCCAGTTTTCTGAACTTTAGGTAAAAGAACTTTTATTCAATCGGTGCTACAATCATTTCGCAGTAAATTTTTGTTTTGATGTGGAAGGATTAATTTTCTTACATACCTTACAGAACGAATGCAGTAGTCTATTTCCGTTTCCTATATGCCTGAGTGGGAGGTTCCAAAGGTTTTTAGTTTGTACTTTTTTTTATTTTGGTCGCAGTTTTTTCCTACCCATAAAAAACATGCCCCTTTAGTTGCTAGTTTTTTGTCCTCAGGGAAAAGGGTCTCAGTTCATTTTCAATTTAAATATGATTCACTCACCAGGAAATTAAACTTTCTAATCTGTGAGGTCCTAACTGTTATTTTGCCTATATTTGTTCATATATCCCTTCGTCTTCTCGTTTTTATCTGACTCGTTTAGCAGGTTCGATTGTTTTAGTCCTTACAGGTATTTAGATTCATACACATGTAAGATACACCAGTTTTTCTGTTCTTGGAATGATAGTTCCATTTTCAATCTATATGAAAATAATACATGTATATGAGTTAGCTTTATTCTTTTTTTAGTTTCACTTTTTTTTCTTTTTTATTTTAGCTTACACATGAATCAGACTTCTTTTAGATTTTGTTTTCAAAGTGGAAGGTCTAATTTATAATCCGTATTTTTTTTCAATACCTGACTTGGATGATACCATTATATCTTAGCTTATTGAGGAATCACAGGCCTATATGCATTAGTTTTTATCTTCCTAGAATAAAAACTAAAATATTTCCAAGCATCAACAACCTTGAAATTAAATTCATATATAAATTCAGAAGGCCAAGTTTAGCCCGATAGAAGATGTACAAATACTAAACAGAAGGAACGTGCATTATCATAAATAATTTAGGAACAATGATAGTTAACATAATCATCTCAGCTAAGAGAAGGTGATTCTTTTTCAATTCTTCTCAAGTTGATGGGACTGGCCTGATTTCAGGAGACAGAATTCAAAATACAATTCTCGGATAATGCAAAGCAACCACTTACCTTTCGGACATGATACCATAAGTTCAACGTCAAAGACAACCTAGTGACTTTCATAAATTATTGGTTACCAGAAACAAAATCACGCCTCAATATTTGTAATGTGTCCCTTGTTCATCCTGCCTTGATATTTCAGGAGCTTAATACAGAACCTCTATATGTTATATTTTTATAAAATCAACAACCTATTTTTCCGAAAAAAAAAAAAATTCGTAAGTCAGAATATGGACCTCACTCAATTACAAAAATGATTTTCACAGGGGGCGCCCGGGATTGAACCGGGGACCTCTCGATCTGCAGTCGAATGCTCTACCACTGAGCTACACCCCCTGGCATATCAGGTCCCAGAATTTTGTTATTCAGTATGTAAAGGATGACTTCTACTTTCAGACAAAGTACAACATTTTCAAAATGGAGACTGCCCAGACCCGGGATCGAACCGGGGACCTTTAGATCTTCAGTCTAACGCTCTCCCAACTGAGCTATCTAGGCACATGATGTTAAAGGTGCCACTTGGCATTAAATCACAACAGGAAAATTATGTGCCAGTGTGTGCATTTGTGCGTGTGTCTGTGTTAGACAGAGTAAAAGTTAAGGTGAGAAAATTAAATAGGGGCACATTCGAACATTTCAATTAACGTCAGACATTTCATTCATCGTTTACAAACAATTGCCTTCGATCTTTATTATTATTATTATTATTATTATTATTATTATTATTATTATTATATATATATGCATGTATGTATGTATGTATATATATATATATATATATATATATATATATATATATATATATATATATATATATATATATATATATATATATATACATTCATACATATACATATATATATATATATATATATATATATATATATATATATATATATATATATATATATATATATATATATATATATATACATTCATATATATACATTCATATATATATATATATATATATATATATATATATATATATATATATATATATATATATATATATATATATATATATATATATATATACATTCATATATATACATTCATATATATATATATATATATATATATATATATATATATATATATATATATATATACATACATTCATTCATTCATACATATATATATATATATATATATATATATATATATATATATATATATATATATATATATATATATATATATATATTTATATATATATGTATATATATATATATATATATATATATATATATATATATATATATATATATATATATATATGTGTGTGTGTGTGTGTGTGTGTGTGTGTGTGTTTGTATGTGTGTATGTGTGTGTGAAATTACATGAGAAGACGGATGCTAACTCTTTAAACAATGGTATCATAACACTATCTTCATTTCTGTCTATTTAAAGATTTATCGATCAAACAAAATTAGTGTTATCTCTCTCTCTCTCTCTCTCTCTCTCTCTCTCTCTCTCTCTCTCTCTCTCTCTCTCTCTCTCTCTCTGACAAATTTCTAAGATGTTAATTACGAACAACACATTGCAATTTTGCCTTATTAATCACGATTAATCCTAGAATACCGGATTACAATCACTCCTAAGAAAAAGTCCATTGTGATGGCTGGTTTCATTTGGTAAATCTCGAGATGTTCACACGTCTGTTTCTAAGTCATGATTATCAAGAGAGAGCGATAGCATTTCTATTATGTTAATGATTATCTTCACTCGAAAACTGTTACCATGTTAAACTATGTTATCTTTACCCATTTCAGATTAGCTTTATTTGACTACTACCCAGAGTGCTAGAGCAGCTAGACCCAGAGTTTGGGGGAAGGTAATAGAATAAGGTTGATAATCCCTAATCTCATAATAGTGCAGAGACACATATGAATGTGAACTACGGGTAGATAATACCACAGAGTTTTGTCTTTCAATGTCTTGAACACCTCGGTTTCATTCGTGATACTTACTATTTTATAATAAAAAAAAAAAAACAGATGGAACCCAAAGGATTGCTTATCAAGATCCGGATCTATCCAGAAATCTAATTTGTGCCAGTCAAAGTGGTTAATTATCTTGTAAATATCGAGACAGTGATTTTCCGTAATCCTGTTTTTAAACAAGCAATAATACTGACCAAATCCCGGAACTCCTTAGCTACAATGAAAAGGATTGAATTGAAGTCGTATAAATGTGCAATGACATATAACCAACATAAGAACTACTTGATCGAAAACCTGATAGACAGACTTAATTCATAGACAACTTAGATACTTCTTTAGATACGTAGATGGATGAGACTAATGACCTGGAGGAAATGGGAATAGCAACCTTGCACTATTACTTAGTACAGGCCTAAATGAAACAAGAAAAATGCGAATTAGTGAAACAGTAGGGGGTTTTTGAAGAGTGAACTGTAAACCAGCCAACAGTAGGAGTCCGTAAAAATCAAATGTGGAAGAGAATTCCAAATATATTTTGTAATCGAGAATCATGGTGGCCAAATTCCTTGACACAAAAGAGGTGTTAAATGTCATACAACCTCCCAGCACATTGTAGAAATTAATAACATGGTTATCTTGAAACCAGCAACGGACCGCGGGAGCCTGATGCGAGGGGATATGATTCACAATAAGGCCCGAGAGTCCCCAGATTTTTATTTCATGGCATCTGAGTATTTTTTATGGGGGGGGGGTTCACGTCTTTTTATCTTTCATATGTTATATACGTTAATAGTCATTTACTAATTTTAGTATTTAATATTTCAATTCTAATTTCATCTTTGGCTATTTCTTAATAATGGTATATTTTTCTCACTTCCTTTCGAAATTCTCAGTGTGACGTCAAGAGTGTTCATCCAAAGTCCACTGTACATTTTCTTGGATTTATTTTCCTACAACAAATGTAAGTTTGTATTTTATATTTCTTATTACGGTAATCAATCAGCACAAGATAACCTGATATAGATATTTTACCCATTTCAAACCAATACAGGTCATTAACATACGTCTACAGGTACCTCATAAATCTTTGTATGGTGTGCACCCATACCTTGTACAGTGTAACCCACCTATGGGGGCCTACTATACAAAAATAAAATATTTTTGGAAAGCACAAAAATCATCCTTTGCATTGTCTTTAACAATTCAGCTGTATATCATACATGGTTCAACTTATGAAGTATACTTTGGCCATCAAGTGTAAACAATCTAGTTAAAACTTATTTTCTTATTCATATTCATTCACTAATAAGACAACATAGTCATAAACGTGTGACAAAGCTTCTACAGGATGTAGTGTACGTTGAGGGAGGGGGCGGATATAAGAAACAAGACCGAGGAAATTATACTAAAATGAGGAATAACAAATCATGATAAACAGAAATAATACACCCATACATATATATATATATATATATATATATATATATATATATATATATATATATATATATATATATATATATATATATACCAAGGCACTTCCCCCAATTTTTGGGGGAGCCGACATCAAACAAGTTAAACAAAAAAGGGGACCTCTCCTCTCTACTTTCCTCCCAGCCTGACAGGGGACTCAACCGAGTTTGGCTGGTACTGCTAGGGTTCCACAGTCCACCCTCCCCCGTTATCCACCAAAGATGAAGCTTCATAACGCTGAATCCCCTACTGCTGCTACCTCTGTGGTCATCCAAGGCACTGGAGGAAGCAGCAGGGCCTACCGGAACTGCGTCACAATCGCTCGCCATTCATTCGTATTTCTAGCACGCTCTCTTGCCTCTGCAAGGGAGAAGTCCTCGGTGCAGATGGTGCTGAAGAGTGAGGGGGTAGATATCGCTGCCCTTTGGAGGAGGAGCTGTGACTCACCTTCCTCCAACACTCTGCAACTGCGTCAATATCTTCAGAGTTAAAAAAGTTAAACAAGGAAAGAACTTCCATTGACAAGTTGCGTATCTTGAGTACTTCTCTCTTCGGCACCTGCCTTGGGAATTGTGAAATGACAATCTAACTTTTTCAGAATCCAGTTTTCCCACCGATTGGCTATGTTGTGAGTGAGAAACTTGACAGCTATCACTCCTGAAAACAAAAAGTTGTTCATTGCCTTCTTCCAGTCTCAATGACGATTGGGTACCCAACAAAGCCAGACCAGAACTTGATCCATGAAGCAGCTTGTAAGAAGGCCTTTGCAACCCCCATGTTCACAGCTTCGACAACTAAGAAAATCACCTGTTGCACCACTAACCTGTCAAAGGTGATTTTGTGTGCTAGGCCCGCTGGGTCCAGTATCAGTAGCGAGGGGTCCTTATCAAGGATGTTGTAGTTTTCTCTATTGCACGAACAGCAGAGGAATCAACCTCGACGAGTTACTAGCCCTGAGAGAGCTCGCAGTTTCTGTACACTGGGATATGACCTTTTTTCTGGCTCTCTTCGCCATCATAGACCAGGCTAAGAAATGGTCCAACTCTCTCTGATTAGCAGCAGAGGTCTTAGGGTTATCAGGTTAGAGGCAGTACACCGTCAAGTGTTTCGAATCCTCGTCTTTAGACTCGTCCAACTCTAAGCTCACATACATACTCCAACAGTGGCACAGGAAGAGAAGCAACAGGGCTCTTTACACCAGATTGTTGTCTGGGGGTTCGTCAACAGGTACCCCGACAGCGGCATGAAACCTAGAGGGGAGGTCCTGCATCATAGGCAACAACAGGTCTGGAACCAAACAAAGAGCCTTCAAAGCCTTGTTCTTCAGAGGAGTTTTCGTATCATTCCGCTCCCAGAAATAGGCCACGAAAGAGGCAAGGAGAGAGGAAGTCTCCATCTGAGGATTCCTTACTGGCTGCGAAGCCTGTTTGGGGGCCACAGGGGCAGAGCAGATGGTTCGCTTCGAACTAACATCACCGGGGACAACAGGAAGTTATCTGTAAATTGCTTCGGTCTCCGATTTTTGATCAGTTTAATTGGGATGATACCCAATCTCTCCCAAATAGGATCAGGCTGGTCACAGGAAGGCTTAGAGTCTAGGTATCTCTGTGACCTATTGGCAAAGGAGCAGCCACAGGAGGAGGAGGAGGAGACTGCCTGGAGGCAATACTCCTTATACCTAGGATCCAAGGGTGGACTGGAAAAGCCCGGAGATTCAGACACAGCAAGAGGGATAGAGATTGGTAAAGAAGAGACTGCTGCTGGTGGTGCTGGAAGTGTCGACAACCGCCCATTTCACAGTCTGAATGAGCTGTAGGAAC
Organism: Palaemon carinicauda; assembly: GCF_036898095.1. Taxonomy (NCBI): domain Eukaryota; kingdom Metazoa; phylum Arthropoda; class Malacostraca; order Decapoda; family Palaemonidae; genus Palaemon; species Palaemon carinicauda. The sequence goes on along the minus strand of NC_090729.1, from coordinate 169,576,972 downwards.
CATGGCACTTCCTTCGCGAATGAAGGGATGGCTACAGGATCTCTTAGGAGAGAGTGCTGACACGCATGCTGATTGGAAGCACCTGCTACTAACGGCAAGTGTATCAAGGTAGCGAGTACTAGGGGAGAAGCGACCTGACATTTGTAAGCAGTAGGAGCTCACCTGCCATCCCCACCTGAGTGTGGTGACAAGTGTGCGACGACACACGACTCCACCGCCTTGAAGGGGACTGATCGTTCATGAGCTGAAGCAACGTGAAATGGCGTGAAAGACCCTGCAGGAGGTTTAAGAGTACCCTTGTGTTTACCAGCGAGATGCACTTGCTGCTTGTTCTTAAATCCGAGCTGCCATTGCACCTGAACGATAGAACTTGCCAGTGCTTCTACAAGAGAGGTAGACCCGCAATGTGGGGCCCCGAAGGGGACCACACTAACGAGACTCATAAAGACTCGTGGTAACTTTGAGGCAAGGTGAGAAGGGGCTATGACTACAGGATGTCAATGTCCACAATCACCAGAGAGCTATGAAGAGCTAGAGAGAGGCATTGACGAGTCGAATACTTGCTTCCAAGGCACTCCACAGGCAACCACTTTAGTGAGAAGCCCAATCACGATGGCGAGAAGGCTTTTCCTGCTGTGCAAGCCCAGCGTGTGCACTCACACTGGGGTGATCACTGGCATGTCTGCTACTCTATGAGAACCTGCAACCAACTCCTCAGGTGGACAAGGATTTGTAGAAGATGCATCAGCAAGGGGCACAAGACCTACTGGAGGGACCACCACTCAAGAGGCTAAAGAGGGGAGGCTGTGGTCAACCTATAAGGAGGAAGCTCTGCACTCCGGCTGTGCCCCAAGCTTAAGCACCTCTACAAGCCATTTCTTTGAGGGCAGTCAATCAGTCATCACACTTGCTCAACCAGCCCCCGGAGAAAGCCAAAAGAGGAGAGACAGCGGGGAGGGAACGAGGCGCTGGAGAAAGAATTTATGATTTCTTTGACTTCGAGGAAGACCCCAAAGACGGAGAATTCATTTTAGACTTGGTCTTCAATCACCTACCATACCGCTCCCACTGGGAGAATGACAACTCCCAACACTGTTCGCTTAGGGAGTCTCAAGTGCACGAGTGTCATCTGAACGCTAGATACAGGTTGTGAGGATTAGTCTCCCTTCCCGACATAACCATACCATTCAGCTATGCCATGACAAACCCTCATATTAGCAATCCTCAGAAAATCAAGCACACCTGCAAATAAAAATATAAAGTAGTAAGTTTACCCAGAGAAAAGTGGGTTTAAAAGAGAGCGTCTTCACTCTACCGAGCCAAAACCAAAAGTGACAACGCACTAGGCAAATGTATGAGCGGGATGGCTGGTCTAAGCCCCGCTAACTAGTGAAGGATCATTAACACCTCGCGTTAAAAAGTTTATGGCTAGATTCCAGTTATGCCGGAAACTAATATCCATAGTAAAGTGACAAAACCTGCTGATCAATTCATTCTTTATACTGATATAGAGACTACTGCACTTTGATTACCTAATATTACGGAAAAGCAATTTAATGACCCACTGGCTCACATAGTTAAACTATCATAATGAAAAAAAAACAGGTCGTAAAGAATAAATGAAAAATACTAGACAGAAACAAGGCTACTGAGGACAAAGGCATGCTATACAGAACTTTTAGTACCATCTAGGATTCCAAGAAAGGTATGCTACAAGTAGTACCTATCTCAGGAGCCATTAATAAACATACATACATACATACATACATACATATACCAAAGCACTTCCCCCAATTTTGGGGGTAGCCAACATCAAACAAATGAAACAAAAAAGGAGGACCTTTCCTCTCTATGTTCCTCCCAGCCTGACAAGGAACTCAACCTAGTTCGGCTGGTACTGCTAGGGTGCCACAGCCCACTCTCCCCCGTTATCCACCACAGATGAAGCTTCATAACGCTGAATCCCCTACTGCTGCTACCTCCGCGGTCACCCATTCTCGCCCTCACTACTTTGTTCCTAACCCTATCTACACGAGATACACGAGCCATACTCCTTAGACACTTCATCTCAAACACATTCAATTTCTGTCTCTCCGTCACTTTCATTCCCCACAACTCCGATCCATACATCACAGTTGGTACAATCACTTTCTCATACAGAACTCTCTTTACATTCATGCCCAACCCTCTATTTTTTACTACTCCCTTAACTGCCCCCAAAACTTTGCAACCTTCATTCACTCTCTGATGTACAGCTGCTTCCACTCCATCATTTGCTGTAACAACAGACCCCGAGTGCTTAAACTGATCCACCTCCTCAAGTAACTCTCCAATCAACATGACATTCAACCTCGCACCACCTTCCCTTCTCGTACATCTCATAACCTTACTCTTACCCACATTAACTCTCAACTTCTTTCTCTCACACACCCTTCCAAATTCTGTCACTAATCGTCCAAGCTTCTCTTCCGTGTCTGCAACCAGTACAGTATCATCCGCAAACAACTATGATTTACCTCCCATTCATGGTCATTCTCGTCTACCAGTTTCAATCCTCGTCCAAGCACTCGAGCATTCACCTCTTTCACCACTCCATCAACATACAAGTTAAACAACCACGGCGACATCACACATCCTTGTCTCAATCCCACTCTCACCGAAAACCAATCGCTCAATTAATTTCCTATCCTAACACATGCTTTACTATCTTTGTAGAAACTTTTCACTGCTTGCAACACCTTCCACCAACTTCATATAACCTCATCACATTCCACATTGCTTCTCT
>NC_090729.1:169561687-169569187 GCF_036898095.1 Palaemon carinicauda | reverse complement strand
AATTTCAGCTACCTGCATATTCTACTTGTAAACCTTTGGCCTTCACTCTTATATGGCTATTCATTTCCTTATTTCCTTTCCTTACTGCATGGCTACTTTCCCTGTTGGAGCCCTTGGGCTTAATAGCATCTTGCTTTTCCAACAAGGGTTGTAGCTTAGCTAATAATAATAATAATAATAATAATAATAATAATAATAATAATAATAATAATAATAATAATAATAATAATAATAATAATAATAATTATTATTATTATTATTATTATCATTGGCTGACCCCCTAGTTGGAAAATGATATACTACAATTTCTATAGGGTCTTTTATTGAGAAAGCTATATAGTAGAGAAAAATAAATAGAAGGAGTGGTTAAAATATAAAGTGAAAAAAATGGTACAAATAAACATAATAATATACATAGAAGGACCACAGCGATGGTTTAAAAAAAATAATTAAGTTAAAGAAAAAGGTAAAAAAAATGTTGACAAACCACAATTATTAGTCCATCTATTACTCCTGCCCAACACTTTTAAAATGATAAATAAATGGATGAAGACAGTGACACAAGACAGTGGAATGCCGAGGTACAGAAACTACGGTATATAGCATCAAGGTCTGTCTATACTGTAGACCTATTATAGCACTGTCCAAGATTAGGTAGGCCTACAGTCGTGGCCACCGTGAATACGTACTTACTAAGGTGAGAGTGTAAGGCCTATTTCTAGTGCTGTCAGTGATACGAGGAAATGAAAGAATGAGAAAGGTTTATAAAGAAAAGATCTGCATGCATATCTAAAATTGGATCAATCAATTACTGCCTTATCTATTCATTTTAATTACATTCTTATGTAAAATTAATCATGTTTTTTTTCTTTAAAACGCTATTCATTCATCTTTATATTCCATTAGTAAAATAATCACTGATTCTTTTCTTTTACCACCATCTGTTTGTTTCTCTCCTTTATGAACATCTTATAATAAAAATCAGTACAGATTTCAATTTGCTTTCATTCACGATAAGTTATCGGTTATGTATACATACATATACACACAAACACACACATATATACATACATACATACATAAATTTATATATATATATATATACATATACAGTACACAGAGTAATGAAAAACTTGAACTTCCTCATTCCTGTTTTCCTGAGGCTAAACTAACTAGTTTAGCTTTTCGATCTCGTGAGATTAAAGCTCTGTTGATGGACCTTGATGCTTATGGAGGTGTAGACCCAAATGGTATTTTTCCTTTGTTTTTTATAAAGACAGCAGATTTCTTAGCTCCAAAGTTATCTGTTATTTTGCGCAAGTTAGCAAGAAGAGGAGCTTTTAGCACTAGTTGGAGAATTGGTAATGTTACTCCTCTATGTAAATGTGTTTGTGGTAGCTCAAGTCCCACTGATTACCGCCCAATTTCCATAACTCCCATATTATCTAAAGTTTTTGAACGTCTTCTGGCAAAACGTCTTAATAGGTTTGCTGAAGGTAATCATCTACTCCCTAGTTTGCAATTTGGTTTTCGTAAAGGCCTTGGAGCATGTGATGCCCTTCTTACAATCTCCAATGCTGTACAGAAATCCCTTGATTGTGGTCGGGAAGTTCGTATGATTGGCCTTGATTTTAGTGCTGCCTTTGACCGTGTTAATCATGAGGCCCTTGTTTTCAAACTGAAACAGTTGGGAGTGGGTGGGTCGTTTCTTAGCATTATTATTGATTTTTTAAGTAATAGATCTCAAAGAGTTGTTGTTGATGGGCACCATAGTGATTATAGGAATGTGATATCTGGTGTTCCACAGGGTAGTGTTCTTGGCCCATTACTTTTCATACTATATACACATGACATGTGGTTTGGCCTAGAAAACAAGCTTGTTGCATATGCAGATGATGCTACTCTCTTTGCATCAATTCCATCCCCTGAATGTAGATCTAGGGTTGGTGAATCCCTTAATAGAGATTTAGCTAGAATTAGTGCATGGTGCAAATTATGGGGTATGAAGTTGAATCCTAACAAAACTCAAAGTATGATTGTAAGTAGGTCAAGGACGGTGGTTCCTCAACATCCGGATCTCAGTATTGATAATGTTTCTTTAAATATGTATGACTTTCAAAATTTTAGGTGTGATTCTCGACAGTAAATTTACTTTTGAGAAACATATACGGTCTGTGTCTTCTTCAATTTCACAAAAAATAGGCTTATTGAGAAAGTCTTTCAAGATTTTCGGTGATCAATCTATTCTGAAGAAGTGTTTTAATTCTTTCATTCTACCTTGTTTTGAGTATTGTTCTCCTGTCTGGTCTTCAGCTGCTGATTCTCATCTTAATTTGTTGGACAGAAACTTACGGTCTATTAAATTTCTTATTCCTGATCTAGATATTAATCTCTGGCACCGTCGTTCAATTAGTTCATTATGTATGTTGCATAAGATTTTTCACAACTCTGACCATCCTTTACATTCAGATCTCCCTGGACAATTCTATCCTGTTCGTAATACTAGGCAGGCAGTTAATTCTAATAGCCAGGCCTTCTCCATCACGAGGCTCAATACTACGCAGTACTCTAGAAGTTTTATTCCAGCTGTGACCAAGTTGTGGAATGATACTACCGCTAGAAAGTTAGGGGGTCCTTTGACTGGCCAGACAGTACCATATTGGATCCTTCTCTCTGGTTACGGTTCTTTCCCTTTGCCTACACAGACATCGAATAGTCTGGCCTATTCTTTACAGATTCTCCTCTGTCCTCATACACCTGACAACACTGAGATTACTAAACAATTCTTCTTCACCCCAGGGGTTAACTACGGCAATGTAATTGTTCAGTGGCTACTTTCCTCTTGGTAAGGGTAGAAGAGACTCTTTAGCTATGGTAAGCAGCTCTTCTAGGAGAAGGACACTCCAAAATCAAACCATTGTTCTCTAGTCTTGGGTAGTGCTATAGCCTCTGTACCATGGCCTTCCACTGTCTTGGGTTAGAGTTCTCTTGCTTGAGGGTACACTCAGGCACACTGTTGTATCTAGTTTCTCTTTCTCTTGTTTTGTTGAAGTTTTTATTGTTTATATAGGAAATATTTATTTAAATGTTGTTACTATTCTTAAAATATTTTATTTTTCCATGTTTCCTTTCCTCACTGAGCTATTTTCCCTGTTGGGGCCCCTGGGCTTATAGCATCCTGCTTTTCCAACTAGGGTTGTAGCTTAGCATTTAATAATAATAATAATAATAATAATAATAATAATAATAATAATAATAATCGGGTGGTTGAATCAGTAGAACTTCAAAAGTTCAAAGTTGGAGCAAATGCTTTTTTGTTGACCAGGCAGACATGGTCTTTTTATAGTTTATTTATGACATATTTGTTTTTGATGTTGTTGATAGTTTATTATATGACATGTCTGTTTTGACGTTGCTTCTTATTTTAGAATGATTTATTGTTAATTTGTTCTCTTCATTTATTTATTTCCTTATTTCCTTTCCTCACTGAGCTATTTTTCCCTGTTGGAGCCCCTGGGATTATAGCATCTTGCTTTTCCAACTAGGGTTGTAGCTTGGATAGTAATAATAATAATAATAATAATATATATATCTATCTATATATATATATATATATATATATATAAATATATATATATATATATATACAAACACAGCTATATATATATATATATATATATATATATATATATATATATATATATATATATATATATATATATATATATATATATATATCTATATATAAACATATATATATATATATATATATATATATATATATATATATATATATATATACATATAAATATACATTATATATATATATATATATATATATATATATATATATATATATATATATATATATATGTGTGTGTGTGTGTGTGTGTGTGTGTGTGTGTGTGTGTAGGATTTTGTATTTGTTTCATATAACAATATAAGTAACATAGTAAGATTACTTTAACAGTCTATTGGCATCAGCCTTTAAAGTAAATATTATGCAAAAGTAACAAATTTATCATTCTAAAAAAAAAAAAAACTAAAATATTTGAATAAAATGAAAAACATAATCCGATGCAATAAAAATTCAAATGTATAAAAGAATCCTTCAGCACGATATACATTATTTCACAATTTTCCGTAATTTAGATAATTTCATAAAAATCCATAAAATTTTATATGAATCATAAGAAAATCAAGAGGAAATAAGACTCCTTATCTTGGAATGTCTTGTACAAGAAAGCGATAACCACTGACAGTTTTATGTGAAGTAGCTAAACTGACACACTCAGGAAGTCTGTTATCTTTCTGCATATATACATTGAGCAACAAGATTGTATGAATACATATATATATATATATATATATATATATATATATATATATATATATATATATATATATATATACTGTGTATACATATATATATATATATATATATATATATATATATATATATATATATATATATATATGTACTTATATACATATATATATATATATATATATATATATATATATATATATATATATATATGTATGTATATATATCAATATATAAAAATATAAATATATATACACATATATAAATATATATGTATACATTGATATACATATATACATATATATGTATATATATATATATATATATATATATATATATATATATATATATATATATATATATATCTTCGTCATTCCTTCCTTATCTACATGTGCATCTTGTTTCTGTTGTCTTCTGTACCCTAACCTAATAATGCTGTTTTGTAACATATTGATCGAGTCAAATATGATCTTCATAGACGGCTATTGACACGCACGCGCGCGCACACACACACACATATATATATATATATATATATATATATATATATATATATATATATATATATATATATATATAAAACCCATGTGTTTTCCTCCTACAAAAAAAGTAGGGCGCCAAATATTAACCCGGATATATATATATATATATATATATATATATATATATATATATATATATATATATATATATATATATGTATAATATATATATATATATATATATATATATATATATATATATTATATATATATATATATATATATATATATATATATATATATATATATATATATAAAACCCATGTGTTTTCTTCCTACAAAAAGAGTAGCGCGCCAAATATTAACCCGGATATATATATATATATATATATATATATATATATATATATATATATATATATATATATATATAAAACCCGTGTTTTCTTCCTACAAAAAGAGTAGCGCGCCAAATATTAACCCGGATATGGTATTATCTTGTTAGTCCCATACCCGTATCCAATCTGAACAAATGGACAAGTGATGCTTCATAAATAGAGCCCGAATTGAAGTCGTTTACTATCACACGAGTTTGATCACGGAACTTATTTACAAGTGGTTATACTTCGTCTCCATAGTAACACTGTAAACAGTCAATACAGGTATTGACTCTGATGATGCAATCAACATTATGTTAACAGTTGTCATTATCATTTGTCAATATCAAAACTGATGGTTGTGAATAAATTACATGAACAATTATACTCTTCAATTGTTTATAATTCTTCAAGAACACTTTTTAATTCTTTGTTTTTGTTTACCTAATCCAATAACCATTATGCTTTTGTATGACCCCCTCGGGAGGATGCCATAAAAGAAGAGTAAGCGTAGTAATAATGTATGAGTGGGAGGAGAGTCAGTACCGATAACTCTGCATTGACTCTGGGTGGGGGTATACCATTTCGATGCATGTAGATTCAGAAGATGATGTTCCGCCTCCTAAGGTCGTTCCTGTGGAGGAAACTAGCAGCACGGTCTAGTTATATGCCTAAACCGTAACTAGTGGTATTATTATCATCATCATTACTTGCTAAGATACAACCTAGTTGGAAGAGCAGGATGATATAAGCCCAGGGGCTTCACTAGGGAAAATAGCCCAGTGAGGAAAGAAAACAAGAAAAAAAATTAAATATTTTAAGAACTGCAACAACATTGAAATAAATATTTTCTGTATAAAATTTAAAAACTAAAACTCAAGAGGAGGAGAAAGAAGATAGAATAGTGTGCCCGAGTATACCCTCAACCAAAAGAACTGTAACCCAAGACAGTGAAAGACCATGGTACAGAGACTATGGCACTACCCAAGACTAGAGAACAAAGGTTTGATTTTGGAGTGTCCTTCTCCTAAAAGAGCTTCTACCCTTATCAAGAGGAAAGTAGCCACTGAACAATTACAGTGCAGTAGTTAACCCCTTGGGTAAAGACGAATTGTTTGTAATATCAGTAGTAGAGGAGAATCTGTAAAGAATAGGTCAGACTATTCGGTATATGCCTAGGCAAAGGGAATGTGAACCTTAACCAGAGAGAAGGATCCAATGTAGTACTGTGTGGTCAGTCAAAGTATCCTATAACTCTCTTGCGGTAACATCTCAACGGGTGGCTGGCGCCCTGGCCAACCTACTACCTAGGCATAATCTGATGATATACGTATGATTCTATGCTCTTATGTGGAACAGGAAATTTTAATTAATAGAGTCCTTATATTTTTTACCGTAAAGGTACTAAACTAAGGTCGGTGAAAGACTATGAGCATTGCGACATAGCGGGAACATCGAGAAAGGTAGAGGCGTCCCTGTTCCCTGAAGTGGGTGAAACTTGGTGAACTGGTGATCACTCGAATATCTTCTTGTCTGTCATCTCTAACAAAGGTTGTTATTGTTGATAACCCGATACTGTGGTCAGTCACGAGCTCTGGCAGCATTACAGCCCAATCACACTAAGCACATTTGAATGTTGTGTTACTGGTTGGCCAGGGCACCAACCACCCGTTGAGATACTACCAATAGAGAGTTATGGGGTCTGTAGACTGGCCAGACAGTATTACATTGGATCCTTCTCTCTGGTTACGGTTCATTTTCCCTTTGCCTACACACTCACACACCGAATAGTCTGGCCTATTCTTTACATATTCTCCTCTGTCCTCATACACCTGACAACACTGAGATTACCAAACAATTCTTCTTACTGCACTGTAATTGTTCAGTGACCACTTTTCTCTTTGCATGGGTAGAAGAGACTCTTTAGCTATGGTAAGCAGCTCTTCTAGGAGAAGGACACTCCAAAATCAAACCACTGTTCTCTAAGCTTGGGTAGTGCCATAGCCTCTGTACCATGGTCTTCCACTGTCTTGGGTTGGAGTTCTCTTGCTTGAGGGTACACTCGGGCACACTGTTCTATCTTATATCTTATTTCTCTTCCATTTGTTTTGTTAAAGTTTTTATAGTTTATCAAGTGATATTTATCTTAATATTGTTGCTCTTCTTGTAATATTTTATTTTTCCTTGTTTCCTTTCCTCACTGAGCTATTTTCCCTGTTGGAGCCCCTGGGCTTATAGCATCCTGCTTTTCCAACTAGGGCTGTGGCTTAGCAAGTAATAATAATAATAATAATAATAACTGCTCATTCTGCAA
>NC_090729.1:169554187-169556687 GCF_036898095.1 Palaemon carinicauda | reverse complement strand
TATTTAAAATATCAAACGCAGATTTCCCCATATCCTGGACATTCCCTAACCGCTGAAGTAGTGCTGTAACGTTTCAAGACTGTTACGTAATTGTTTTCACGAACATATTCTTGAAACTTTACGAGCTTATCCTTGAAACGTTATCTGGAACCCTGTCAAGAAAGTAGACATTTGATCATTGTTGAATTTACGTAAATGACTTCCTGTTTAATCCTAAGAACGAGATTTCACTTAAATTTCAAGATATACTGTAAAATATTTACGTAAAACATTATGAAAATATACTTAAATGCAAAATAGACTTTATTTATGAAAAAAAAATATTAGTACCGACCTTTATTTTGCTTACTCTTCAATTAAACATCTCAGCGAGAATTATGAGGTGTTCTAGTTATGTAGATTATTATGATTTCTTAGACCGGATGTTTTCTTTTGTCACTCATTAGGGAGTTGTGGGGACCCCCCCCCCCCCCCCCGGGAGAGGCTTCCCTTTGATATCCGCAGTTCAGAATCATCGACTTCGTTGCGACATCTTGGGAGCCTACTTGGGGCGTTTTCATCAATGGAAAAAATGTATTTCACACACACACACACACACACACACACACATATATATATATATATATATATATATATATATATATATATATATATATATATATATATATATATATGTGTGTGTGTGTGTGTGTGTGTGTGTAGAGAGAGAGAGAGAGAGAGAGAGAGAGAGAGAGAGAGAGAGAGAGGGAGAGAGAGAGAGGGAGGGGGAGGTAGAAAGACGATGGATTCCCGAACTAAGAAAGTCTGCAGTTGTCGACTGGCATAGAAAGACTATAAACAGACGCAAGTGGAGTGACATGTCTGAGGCCTTTGTTCGGCAATGGACTTGTAACGGCTGATATATATATATATATATATAGTATATATATATATATATATATATATTATATATATATATATATATATATATATATATATATATTGTGTAAGTAGGTATTTAAATTCATATATACGAGAAGTAGTTTGTTTCCTGGTTATCAAATTGAAAGGAATATGACGTCACGAAGTACATATTTTCTACAGAAACCCATAAAATTATCATAAATGGCATTAAACATGTCAAAATATTCCATGAAAAATAAATTGTTCTTCTGGTGCAGGTATGACTATGAGGTTACCCAACGATTTTTTTTATATTTTTGAGTTATGACTACGCATATGCAAAGCTTTTGTATAAAAACTGAATATAGCCCAGGCCGCAGCCGGCTGACCATTACGGACGACAGTACATAATTAACATCATCATCTCCTCCTACGCCTATTGACGCAAAGGGCCTTCGGTTAGATTTCGCCAGTCGTCTCTATCTTGAGCTTTTAATTCAATGCTTCTTAATTCATACATTTAACAGGTAAAAAGAAGGTCGTTAACATTTCGTGTCCATACCAGTGTTGCCAGATGGGTTAGTCTAAAAATCCCCGAAAATCATTACAAAAAATCCCAAAATCCCCATTTCCACAAATATATATTTTTCTGATCATGTAGGCTTCGCTAATATAAAAAATACTCTGTATAATTCATATAGTTGCAAGTAAACTAATTGCAACAATATGAAGGTTTACTCATCTATCTTTCTTCTTCATAGAAAATTGTACAGAATACCCCTATCAGACACCCAAAATTCTCCAAATCTAGGGATAAATTCCCATACCTGGCAACACTGGTCCATACAATCATCATCAGCAGCAATGACTAGTCCGCTGTAGGACAAAGGCTTCAGACATGTCATTCCAAATTTTCTAAGCTCGTTAATCCTTAGTCTTCTCTTCTTCCCTCTGCTTCGTTTAACATCTCTATGAACCCATACTGTTATTACTAATATAAGTAGATGGTAATTAGCAAGGGCACCGGCCATCCGTTGAGATACTACCGATACAGAGTTATGGGGCTCTGTGAGTGGACAGACAGTACTACAATGTATCCTTCTCTCTGATTACGGCTCACTTTTCCTTTGCCTACACATACACTTTGTCCTCTTACACTTTACACCTCTGAGCTTATCAAACAATTCTTCCTCACCCAAGGGGTTAACTACTGGACTGTAATTGTTCAGTGGCTACTTTCCTCTTGGTAAGGGTAGAAGAAACTCTTTAGCTGTGGTAAGCAGTTCTTCTAGGAGAAGGACACTCCAAAATCAAACCATTGTTCTCTAGTCTTGGGTAGTGCCATAGCCACTGTATCATGGTCTTCCACTGTCTTGGTTAGAGTTCTCTTGCTTGAGGGTATTCTCGTGCACACTATTGTATTTAATTTCTCTTCCTCTTGTTTTGTTAAAGCTTTTATAGTTTAAGTAGAAAATATTTATTCTAATGTTGTTTCTGTTCTTAAAATATTCAATTTTTCGTTTCCTTTCCTCACTGGGCTATTTTCCCTGTTGGGGCCCATGGGTTTATAGCATCCTGCTTTTCCAACTAGGGTTGTAGCTTAGTAATAATAATAATA
>NC_090729.1:169546687-169549187 GCF_036898095.1 Palaemon carinicauda | reverse complement strand
ATATAATCTGAGGAAAAACTATATAGAGGAAAAAGAAAGAAAATAAGATGAAATAATCATGACTGCTGAACAAAAATGTATCTGCACCATTTCTTTTCTTCGAATTAACACCTCAGGTGGACGAAGAATAAAGATTATTCTCATAATTTAGTTACAGATGATACGAAACTAATAGAAGCTTTTTCGCTCATTAAACGCTATTATTGAACATTTAAGATTTTGTATTACGTACACTTCAAATATTGTATGGTCGATCAAAGTGAAGGGAAATATGAAAGCAGACTTGTTCATAATGAAGAATCTTGTGCACCTTTCCCAATTTTATTAGCCGAGCAAAACTCCAAGAGATTTAACTTCAGTAAGAAATTGTATTGACAAGTTTTCAGATGCCATCAGCTGCTGACGTTAAAACTAGCTTAGTGTACCCTTGTACACTGCTGTTTTTTAGTGGTCTGTCAGTTACCGTTTTCCCACAAAGCACAATCCCAGGTAACCTCTTATTCTTGCATAATTGTGTACTTGTTTTTCAATTACAATCACAGAGTCGCAGTTCGTATTCTATCAAATTTGCAAATCCATGATATGACCATATTCAACAACGACGAGACAGTTACAAATTGTAAGTTTGATAACCTTAAGCCAATCAGCACCGTCAACAATTAATTCCAAGTTAAGATCATTTTATGATAATATCAAGACTCCTCATACACTAGCAGTAATTTAATATTCTATTTCTAGCTTAAAACAATGTATAACATTAACATTCGTATTCATGCAGTATTTGCGCATATTTTTATTACCTTCGCCAACTTGGTTGTTGCGGTTAAGTTTTGATAGGCGTGTTTTTATCTGTGTGTTAGTTTGTTTGTCATGCATAACTAAAAAACTATTTAACCGAATCTCATAAAATTTGGTTGGGCGATTGGCCATAATCCAAGGGACATTTTGATTAGATTTTGGAAGTGATTGGATCAAAGGTCAAGGTCACGAAAAGGTCAAACGTCTTTTTGTTATATCGTGGTAAATTTTTATCCGTTGGTGAAGGTATGCCGCTCTAACGAGTGCCCATTCACGTTTACTACATACAAAGCTTTGGAACAGCTCGAATTAATCCTTTGTTCAGACTCGTTTATTTTTCTTAACAGTTCATACGGAATTCGAAGTGTATTATTTCGTTTCATGATCTCCAGACTTTTTAAATATCATCTGTTTCAGAGAATAGAGGATTCTTTTTAACAAATTCATAAAGGCGTTTTACACACACAAACTTAAGATCGTATTGAAGTTAAAAACATTTTGAAGTATTGGGAGGCTATGACTATATCTACCTAATCTTATCTAACCATTTCTTTATGTGCAATAGGAACACTCTTTATCTAGCAAAAAAATATTGTCCAAGGTTTTAAGCAATGTTCAGTCTGTATGTATTTAGACTTTCGTTTGGATAATGGGTAATTCGGATAGAGTGTTTACACGTCCGTGCGTATAAAATATTCTTAATGTTACTTGGCCTTATTTAATCAATTTAGCTTCTGGGAAATTCGAATGATAGTAAGTTCAACATTTTGGTCACTGTCAGAAACATCGATCTAAAAGGAATGCCTTTTCAGACATCGATCTATAAACGGATGGCCTTTTCAATCATCGTTGTAAAAGGAATGTCTTTTTAACCTTCGATCTAAAATTATTGACTCTTCAAACATCGATCTAAAAGGATTGCCTCTCCTAAAAGGATTGCCTCTTCACACATCGTTCTAAAAGGATTGCCTCTTCAAACATCGATCTAAAAGGATTGCCTCTCCTAAAAGGATTGCCTCTTCACACATCGTTCTAAAAGGATTGCCTCTTCAAACATCGATCTAAAAGGATTGCCTCTTCCAACATCGATCTAAAAGGATTGTCTTTTCAAACATCGATCTAAAATGTTGGCCTTTTCAAACATCGATCTAAAAGGATGGCCTTTTCAAACATCGATCTAAAAAAGATGGACTTTTCAAACATCGATCTAGAAGGTTGGCCTTTTCAAACATCGATCTAAAAGGATGGCCTTTTCTAACATCGATCTAAAAAAAGATGGACTTTTCACACATCGATCTAAAAGGATGGCCTTTTCAAACATCGATCTAAAAAAGATGGACTTTTCAAACATCGATCTAAAAGGATGGCCTTTTCAAACATCGATCTAAAAAAGATGGACTTTTCAAACATCGATCTAGAAGGATGGCCTTTTCAAACATCGATCTAAAAGGATGGCCTTTTCAAACATCGATCTAAAAAAGATGGACTTTTCAAACATCGATCTAAAAGGATGGCCTTTTCAAACATCGATCTTAAAAAGATGGACTTTTCAAACATCGATCTAAAAGGATGGCCTTTTCAAACATCGATCTAAAAAAGATGGACTTTTCAAACATCGATCTAAAAAAGATGGACTTTTCAAACATCGATCTAAAAAAGATGGACTTTTCAAACATCGATCTAAAAGGATGGCCTTTCCAAA
>NC_090729.1:169524187-169536687 GCF_036898095.1 Palaemon carinicauda | reverse complement strand
CAATTCATGAGTAGCCTGTAAACCTTTAAATCTATTCCTTTTACCAAGTCATCATATCTCCCATTAGAACTACTAAATAGTAGTCTGGTATCTTTGTCTGTTACGTGATCGCCATATTTTCCAAAATCCTAAGGCTATGTGTCATACAAGCAAAACTTTCAAATATTGTATACAATATGAATTGCATGATTATGTATGCACCATTTTATGTGAATATATTCTTATACATAAGACACCTCCATATGAGAACAAGGCTCAAAAGATTTATTCCTCAAAACCTTGACTGGATCTCTGTTAATATATTTCAATCTGAATGTTTTTTTTAATTAAATTTACAATTTCTTTTATTTTAGGATATTTTATATTGTTTGCGCCTGGTAACTTGACCATCTCTGTTACAAATGTGTACACACACATGGTGATAAAAGTATACATAATTTGATAACAAAAATAACTTCCAAAATAGTAACAGGTGCCATTTATGCATTTTTCTTTCAGACCATGACTGATTTTGCTTGTCTTATTGATTTTATTGATTGAGACCGTTTCAGATTTGGTTTAATGTTGCAGGGGAAGGGAGAGGGGGGGGGGGTTGGGTTAGCATCCAAATAAGGCTTTTAATCCTCTCTCTCGCCCCAAGGCTAGGTGAGGTTGGTGAAGTGAGGTTACAGCGACCAAAGGAACTAAAGAGTTTGAACGGGACTCGAACCCCAGTCAGGGATGTTACCAATAGGCCACTACACTCTTTTGTTGTAACTGATTTTACTCATTTTTGGTATTGTCTAATTACTGTTGTTGTTTGATAACTTATACTTTAATGTATGGAATGCAGCAGTACAGTATTATAGCCATCTTGTTCCTTTCTCGTTTTCCTCTTTAACAACTGCACTGTAATTGTTCACTGGCCACTTTCATCTTGGTAAAAGTAGAAGAGACTCTTTAGCTTTGGTAAGCAGCTCTTCTAGGAGAAGGACACTCCAAAATCAAACCATTGTTCTCTAGTCTTGGGTAGTGCCATAGCTTCTGTACCATGGTCTTCCACTGTCTTTTGAAGTTTCAATCCTCTTGTTAATATTAAGTTTTTATAGTTTATATATGAAAGATTTATTTTAATGTTATTGTCCTTAAACTTCTCTTCTAGTTTTTCCTTATTTCCTCTTCTCACTAAGCTATTTTCCCTGTTGGAGTCCTTAGACTTATAGCATCCTGATTTTCTAACTAGGTTTGTAGCTTAGCAAATAATAATAATAATAATAATAATAACAATAATAATAATAATAATAATAACTCGCATTTCTGTGGAAAACACATCTCATGTCTCTTCTTATAAGTTGTTGATAGGGTTTAGAATATTATAGCATACGTACTTTGTCTCGTGATTGTTACATTCCCTATTATCTAAGCTCCATACCCTATTTCCTTATTGTCTACCATTGGATTTATTAATGTCTGTGGTGTATCTTGTATTTGTTGGTTGAAGATTCGTTTGGCATATAATTTTTTGGGGCCAAGATATCCAAATTATATTTTATAAATTCACTCTCCACTTGCTGCGACTTGCCAATCTGATTCATGGTTCTAACATTCCAATTACATATTTTAAATTTTTCTTTAATATTTATAAACCGGGAGACTCTTTGCACCCCGTTACGCCCAGGACTGCGGGCCATTCTTTCATCTTCTTTCCATGACTGACTAAATCCATAGAGGATTCATTGGCTAGATACATCAAAGGGAGATGGACAAAATTGCAAATAAATCTCTTTTATATCCCTTGATTTATCAAGTTATCTGATCCTCTATTGCCTTATCTTTCTATTTATTCATCTCAGTGATTACAGCAACACAGGGTTGTTGTTCACGCCTTTCACTAAATCTGTGCTGCAATTACTATCTCACATTCGGACGACAATATCTGCAAGATGAATAAATTATGTGGTTTCTAAATTAATAATATTTCAGATATTTTTCTGCATGTTCCCATTTCTTACTTTCCTGGTTGTAAAAACTCCCAAGAAACAAAAGAGGGATGTTGTTTTCACGTCTGACACAAGAAAGGGATGCCTATAAGAAACGTCCTTGCCTAGCGATTTGGTGAACTGGGGTTCGAAACCTGCTCAAGCTCGATAGTCTCTTGAAGTGTCTGCAACCTCACTATCCTTTTAAGCTAAAGATGGGGAGAGGTTTGGAGGAGCCTATAGGTCTACCTGCTGAGTCATCATCAGCCATTGCCTGGTCCTAACTTGGGTGAAGTGAGGGTTTGGGCTCTGATCATAAGTATATAGGTCATTCCCCTTGCCTCTGCCATTCACGAGTAACCTTTAAACAGTATGGCACCACTTTCTATTTTTTTTCAACAAGAATGAGTACTTTAATTGATGTGAACTTTTGACACTGATACTAATGTTTGCACCCACAATGTTTTCCATTTTTTTTTTATCTTATCCAAAGAAGCTTTATGACTAGTCTTCGTTTTCCTTATAAGACTAACTTTTTTATTAAGGGAAGTCATAGATATTACAATACAAGTAGACCACGGACGTGTCACATATTATGGGGTAGAATTGCTAATTCGTGTCAAGAGGAAATAAGACCCTCTTTTACGCTCATCCTATGCTGCTAAAGCTCTTCCCTCAGCGACATAACAGTTGGCCATTAATTTTGGCTAAGAAATCCAGACTTCTAAACCTACCATATAGGCTACAGTGTTAAAAATTGATGGGATCTAGAGCATTAGCAAGACACTGTTACAGTTCTTAGATTGTTAGATTGTGTCAATTAGCTGCATCATTTAGTCTTGACTTAGATTTGAACGGTGTAATTATTTCTGGGCTTCTAAAGATAAGTAAAACTACTTTGAAATTAAGAGAATTACTTTGAAATTAAGGAAACTAAAATTAACGTGACATATCTGCTAAGATTTTCTTTTATATACTGTATACATCCAGCACATATAGGCTTGCTATAGAATAATTAAATGTAACCAGTGTCACATTTCTAGACTGATATGTCTTTGTTTTTTAATATTAGTTCAAAATTGAAACAAGATAAAGTTGAAGTTACTGCTGAGCAGAAATAGTCCAAAATGAGCGAAGGTAACCAGAGTCACCTTTCTAGACTGATAGGTCTTTGTTTTTAAGTATTAGTTCAAAATTGAAACAAGATAAAGTTGAAGTTAGGCAGCTGAGTAGAAAGAGTCCAAATGGAGCAAAGGAGAAGCAAAAATCGGGCTGCAATGGAGCTTGGGCTGAAGTAATGCTACGAAGAATGTTTAACTAAATTTACAGTGGTCGCATAAAGCACGCTATTAGTGGTACACCAAAGGTTTTGGTAAGGGGGTGCATTCTTTTATTTGTTACTTTCAAAGCTTGTCCTCTTGCGATGTGATAGATTACTGTACACAATATATAGATTTTGGCGTGTTACAGCCTTATTGATTTTTTTATATTTCAGATGAGTCAACTGTGATCCTGTCATGAGGACTGGATGTTATGAAGCTAGTGGTTTAAAGCCCTCACGGGAAAGGCCCCTGGTGGAAGATTGCTGAAGCAGATTCAGTCTTGGTGGAAGGATTTGCTTTGAGTCACATCAGGGAAAAATACTCAGGCTATGAAAGAGAAAAAACACGAGGAATCTCTTTAGTTCTTTTCTAATATTTATGACTATTTGTTAAAGATGTACAGTGCTAAATTATCCTTTTAACTTTGTTTGGTTTTATGATCAGTACTACATTACCGCACTTTTAAAAAGAAAATTTAACTTTGCAATGAATTATAGTTTTGTATTAAAGCAACTAAGACTAATAATGATGGTACTCATTTCCTTTTGTTACAGTGATAATGCTAAGCAGGTCAAGCCTCATTGTGATTTATTACTAAGTATAATACCTTTTTAAGCTGGTAGAAAGTTACAGTATTGTTTTCTCTTTTAAAAGGTCAGTGTTTTAACCACAAGCTCAACCCATTTCTTTCATTAAGGCTTGTGATGTCATGAGTTCACGATTTCTACACTGATAGTTCCATAGATTCAGTCACCTGTTAGCCTCACAAGAGTTCTCCTTTTGAGGTATTAAAAGCGTAGAGACAAATTTGTTTGATTGTATATAACGTACAACTTTGCGGCAAGATTCTCAGGGAAAATGCCATATCGATTGCAATGCACATTGAGAGTACATTCTCTTTCAATAAAGGTTGCTTGAGAAACTGCAAAGATTACGGATGAGGAGGGCAATCTATTGTATATAGTAAACTAGAGAATGGAATGACTGGGTTTATTAATCAAGAATTTGTTTTAAAAAACTAGTCCGTGGTAAATAAGAATCCTTTTTTTTCTTGATAAAATTGAGAACAAAATAACGTTATTTTGTTCCGCTTTTCAGAACAAATCCTGTTACTGAGCTCTTTGATATAGTGATCTTTTAAATTGTTTTATTAAAGCAATGACACAGAAAATAAAAAGTGAAAAAAACAGGAGAGTTTTAACAACTAGTATAAATAGCAAAATGAAGCTAGCTACTCATATTCTTTAACCTTCTGTTTCAATAAATTGAAGTTTTTCTAAGTTCTCACTGATTTACAAAATTTAAGTTCAGGTAATTTGAATAGATAAAATTTTAACGACGGTAGAGATATTGCTGTTATTGCATATCATATGCAAAGTACGGATTAACCCTTTCTGAGCGGGGTTACCTTGACATATTGAAATGTTTTTTGTATCCCCATAATGAATAAAGCTGTATCAGGGACACCCAAACTAGGTTAGTTCCCTGTGAGCTATCATACAAGTCTCCCACTGTCACCAATCTGCACTGGTCAGAGTGCTGATGAAAATAGACCAAACCCCAGACATGAATAAAAGCATGTCTAATGCCTTTGTTGTTGTACACATTAAAGGGTCAGGGCTCTTTGCAGTGTATCTTCTAGTCCTAACCCATTCACTTTTTAGCCTTCTACACAAACCTCCGTTACTAGTTTCTTTTTCTATCTTATTACCAATCTCTTAGCTTTCACTTTATCTTGCAACTAAGGGTTTTCTTCTCATTGTACTTACGTGGTTTAAGACCTCTCCAGTTCCAGTCCTGGGGCATATGCCCCAAATTCCACAAATATCTTAAAAATAAATCCAATATAGGATAACAATAACATTACATCTTGTAATGGTTAGTGTCTTTGCAGCATCCTTTAGGTCCGGACCCTATTTAGTAATGAACCTTTTAATCCAACTCTACCTCCGTGCACGTTTCCTTTCTGTTCTCTTTCTATCCGTCCTCTATTAATGTTACTTTATGGTATACTATTATTATTATTATTATTATTATTATTATTACAACCTAAGCTATAAACCTAGTTGGAAAATCAAGATGCTATAAACCCAACGGCTCCAACGGAGAAAAGGAAAGGAAACAAGGAAATAAACAAAATACAAGAAAATTAATAAACAATCAATATAAAATATTTTAAGAACAGTAACAACATTATATTAGATCTTTATATATAAACTATAAAAACTTAAAAATAAACAAGAGGAAGAAAAATAAGATAGAACAGCATACCCGAGTGTATCCTCAAGCAAGAGAACTCTAATCCAAGACGGTGGTAGGTCTATAATTGGAATTTTCCTCCGGTTTCACCTTTAGGCTTTGTATATCATCTCGTTGGCTTTCTGAATCTGCATCTTAATCTTAATAGGGCACACTATTCTATCTCAATTCTCTTCCTCTTGTTTTGTTTAAGTTTTTTATCGTTTATATAGGAGATATTTATTTTAATGTTACCGTTCTAAAAAATTATTTTTCCGTTTCCTTTCTTCACAGAGCTATTTTCCCTGTTGGAGCTTTCGGGCTTATAGCATTCTGCTTTGCCAACTAGAGTTGTAGCTTAGCAAGTAATAATAATAATAATAATAATAATAATAATAATAATAATAATAATAATAATAATAATAATAATGATAATAATAATAATAATAATAATAATTGCTCTTTGCGGTTTTATTGCGATACTGAATAACATGGAGGCTCTAATGCCAGGTCATCAGAATTGATACTTATTTATAAAATCAAATAAATTAATTCACAACTTATCAAGAGAAATTTTCTGAAGAGAGACCCATGCACTTCCTGCAATTGAACTTTATTTCGAAGTTAAAGGTTTTTCTTGTTTAGATTCCCTTGAGAAATTTCATTTTCTTACCCTGAGAGTTCCGGTGGTCCCATTAGACATTCGAAAGACTGAAGATTTGGCTTTCAAGAGGAAACTGAAGACTTTCTTGTTCTCAGTGTGCTTCGATAGTATGGATTTAACGATACACGAGCAATATGCGGTGTGAAATGTCGAGTATTTTCGAACGAACATGATAAAATGACCGTGAGTCCTGTATTATTACTATTATTATTACTTGCTAAGCTACAACCCTAGTTGGAAGAGCAGGTTGCTATAAGTCCATTGGCTCCAACAGTGAAGGAAAGGAAACAAGGAAAAATAAAATATCTTAAGAACAGTATTAACATTAAAGTAAATATATCCTATATAAACTATAAAAACTTTAACAAAACAAGAGGAAGAGAAATAAGATAGAATATTGTGCCCGACTGTACCCTCAAGCAAGAGAATTCTAACCAAAGATAGTGGAGGACCATGGTACAGAGGCTATGGCACCCCCAAAGACTAGAGAACAATGGTTGGATTTTGGAGTGTCCTTCCCCTAGAAGAGCTGCTTACCAAAGCTAAAGAGTCTCTTCTACCCTTACCAAGCGGAAAGTGGTAACTGACCAATAACTCTTTAGCGGTAGTAGCTCAAAGGTTGGCTGGTGCCCTGGCCAACCTACTACCTACTGTAGAGAATAGAGTTCCCCCTGCTGTATAGGACCAGCCCTTTAAGTGTATTAAATTTATGTATATATACTAAATATATTGGTACTTTACACCAACACATGGGTTGCTGCCATTGAGCGTTTATTAAATTTCAGGGCACATTTTTAGCTGTTCCAAAGAATACAGGCGACATATATAGGAAGGTGAAAGGTCGTCAGTAATCGAAAACTGTTGTATCCAAAAGTTTGAGAAAGGGAGTATTATTATTATTATTATTATTATTATTATTATTATTATTATTATTATTATTAGCTAAGCTTTAACCCTAGTTGGAAAAGCTTGATGTTATATACCCAAGGGCTCCAACAGAAAAAAAATAGTCCAGTGAGGAAACAAGGAAATCAATGAACTGTAATCGAAGTAATAACAATCAAAATAAAATAGTTTAAGATCATTAACAACATTAAATTAGATCTATCATATATAAACTATAAAAAAAATCATAAAAGAATGCGGAAGAGAAACAAGATAGAATAGCTTTCCCGAATGTACCCTCAAGCAAGAGAACTCTAACCCCAGACAGTGGAAGACCATGGTACAGAGGCTATGGTGTTAACCCTGAGAATATTTAATCATAGATGTCTCTATATATTTTCTATAATCCTGAGGGCCAACTTCTAATTTATGTTATTGTATTGGGAGTTTCAACATATTCTAATATGGCATTACCATCGTGAGTGCATAACAGTAACATAACATTATTCAAGCTATTATTGATATATGTAGCTATAAGTACTGCTGGTTATCATTATTATTATTACTAGCCAAGCTACAACCCTAGTTGGAAAAGCAAGATGCTACAAGCCCAAGGGCTCCAACAAGGAAAAATAGCCCAGCGAGGAAAGGAAATAAGTAAATAAATAAACGAGGAGAGCAAATTAACAATAAATCGTTCTAAAAACAGTAACAACGTCAAAACAGATATGTCATATATAAACTATAAAAAGACTTATGCAGCGTTAGACAGATTTAGTTTCTATACAAGAGAATTCTTGCTTTTCTAAAGCTTTTATAACCTCGAATAAGATTAATGCGGCACCATATGTTATATGAAGTCTTTTCTTGTTAAGATGGGATTTTTTTTTTCATTTAGATACCCAATGATGTTGGCAATATACAAAATTTTCTCTTGATATAATAAAAATTTCCAGTCTCACAATTACTAACTACAGCAGTATTACTCTTCCTCTGTGAGGTAATTAGTGATAAACTAGCATCCCTTTGTTTCAATTATTGATTTGTGTGGCATATTCGTCATCTTCACCATTAGGCCGAATCTAAGACTTTGTACCCTGGACTCCCACGGTCTTGAGCCCGAGTTCGCTTGTTGTAACCCACACACACATTTGTTTTACATTTAAATTCCACTTATCCTCCTAATTGCTTTTTATTACACATTATCAGCTCCAATTACTGCTAGTATTGGTATTTTATTTTGTGGATCTTTGCATTCTGATTGCCAGTGCAAGAGCTCGTGTCTCGCATAAGGCAAGGCAATCTAAAACACGAACGAGTAATATTATGCAAACATCCTTTTTGCCTCATGTCTAAACGATTTCAATCTTTCAATCATGTTTCTTCCAGAATCTGGGCGTTCATTACATGTCACCGCTAATACCTTATTCGTAGTACGATCTTCCCACCTTACACCAACCATGATGATATAACTTGAGTTTCTTATGCGGAAAATCTAACAATAGGAGCATTGTGAACATCTCTCTCTCTCTCTCTCTCTCTCTCTCTCTCTCTCTCTCTCTCTCTCTCTCTCTCTCTCTCTCTCTGTTGGGATGAGTCATGTATAGAAATACTTTCATAAAATCTTTCTTGCAGCTTACTTTATAAAATATACACAGACTCTAATAGTGTAAGTTTTTGCACACTCAAAAGCTCGTTTGTAAATTATGGAAGTTAAAAGACGAAAAACAGACAGATGATACAAATAAAATAATATTTGCTAGGAAAAAAAAGAATCGTATTATTATTATTATTATTATTATTATTATTATTATTATTATTATTATTATTATTATTATTATTATTATTACTAGCTAAGCTACAACCCTAGTTAGAAAAGCAAGATGCTATAAGCCCAAGGGCTCCAACTGGAAAATATAGCCCAGTGAGGAAAGGAAATAAATAAACGATATAAGAAGTAATGAACAATTGAAATAGAATATTTTGAAAACAATAAAAACATTAAAAACAGATATTTCAACATAAAAACTTTTGCTGCAAGTTTGAACTTTTGTATCTACCGATTCAACTACCCGATTAGGAAGATACATTCCAAAACTTGGTCACAGCTGGAATAAAACTTCTAGAATACTGTGTAGTATTGAACCTCATGATGAAAAGGTGTACAATTCTTGATAAAACATTCATAATAAGGTCTTTTGATTTATTATTTGAGTAGTTTTCAGTCTTTTACTATACATCCTATGATTTATTTGTAATATGGCATAATGATGCAATACATGCGTTTCAATTAAACGTCCCGAATCGATAGAGCTATTGCGTGACCTTTGCAACTGACTATTTGATCTTTAGACGGAAAGGGAGTCACATTACGTAAATGCGATATTTAAAGAGTGAAAGCTACACTAACTTATGACTATTATTCATCTATTTACACGCAATTGCAACCACAGAACTGCTCTGGGCGTGTGAAAGAGAAAGTAGGCCAATGCTTGACTCATGTGAAAATCACGACCTCGATGGACTAGCTCTGGGACGTCTTCAAAATAAAAATTTATCAAAATGATATTCAATGTAGTTTTATCTTTAGATTTCATATGTTCCAATTTGATAGAAACTGCGTGAATAAAGCATCACTGAGAATATGTAGTAAACGACCCCACTATTGCAGAATAATGGCGGTTTACCGCGAAACTTTCAAAATATTTGGCAACAAGACTCCGTTGAATTGGCAGACCCACTATCGTTCTCCATTCTCTATTTATCGAGCAGCTGCGGTACAGACCCGAATTCCTGAATCAGTAGCGTGATAGCGATAGAGTGAGGAAGAGTATTCCATTATCTGTGTTGCATTTACTCTACGAAAGTGTTTCGACGGTTCCTTTCTTCAGCAATGACCAAGCTTAGGGTCAACGTGGAGTACTGGTGGGTTTTGTATTCTCGTTTTAGACATTTCATAGGCTGTTTTGTAAAAGAAATTTTGATCCGAAACGAAAATATACTGGAGCAATACTTTGGAGGGTTGAATTAACTTTATAGGTTATGTAACTAGTGATATTGAAGGTCAACTCTAAACTAAGAAGAAAAGGAAAATCAGATCAGTCAGGCTGAGTAAACATTTCTTATTCATATTAGAATGGCTTTGAGAAATTTGCAACGATATGATTATATAATTCTCGTTGTTGCTACAGCATTCGGTCCATGTTTGACAGGTCCTTAATGTTCACGGCTAACCGCCCATTAGTTAACCCAGGTGTAGACATATGTGGGTACAAGCATGTGCTAAGGTCAATAAACGGTGATAAACTTCATTTTCAAAGTGAAATCGGATGGATCAAAGGCTTTGATGGACACACACACACACACACACACACACACACACACATATATATATATATATATATATATATATATATATATATATATATATATATATATATATATATATATATATATATATATATATATATATATATATATCTAATTGACCGTAATGACTCATCAGAGGCAGAGTCCGGTTTCGATTCTCGGAAGGAGCCAATTCGATTTAGGAAAATCCAATGTGCCTTCTATTACCTAATTTATTGAATGTTTTATTAAAACATGTGTAATATAAGTCATTTTCATTAATGCAATAGTCATATGGATACACTAGAAACGGCTTGTGTAATAGTCTACAATTTGCTTTCACACGCAAAGCTTGGTAACCTACACAACCAGGCTGAGGAATAGATGGTACTTTCCACAACGTCACCCAAATATAGTTGCTGGGAATCAGAAAAGTAGCATATGTTTTCTTGAGTAATTGTATAAACGGTCTCGTATTCGAACAGTCTTCTGCTTTAGAAATTAAGTGTAAGTATTGTTAAAGCACTTAGGCAAGTATATGCTGTAACTACATGCTTTGGTATATCACATCTGTTACATGAGTTATCATGAAGGAAAAACTCTCTCTCTCTCTCTCTTATCTTAGCTAACATATAATACTGTATACGTAGGCCTACGTTAAAGATACGCATCGGTTACACAGATGATATATATATATATATATATATATATATATATATATATATATATATATATATATATATATATATATATATATATATATATATAAAGTGTATAACTTGCAACCATAACATTAGATGGTTCATCCTTTTTTATATTGAGATGGACTTCTGCCAAGTTTTCTCCTGGTGACGTGACGTAGAAGTAAATAATAGGCCTGGTCAGGCCCCCTAGTGACAGATATTACACCATATGTCGTTGTTTGTTCTTATTCCAGAGTCAGACGTGGACCAACCCCAACCCCCAACCCCCACACAACCCCCACACACACACACACACAAAAAAAAAAAAAAAAAAAAAAAAAAAAAAAAAAAAAAAAAAAAAAAAAAAACGATCGATAGCAAGATCAATACTGATAGTTATCTTGTTAATATGTTTGAAAGTAGATGATAAGTTTGAACAGAGCTTCCAGATCCATCTAATTGTCTAATGATGAAACATTGTTGAGATTTACTTGCTTGTTTATGTGATGCTTAAATAAGAAAAAATAAATAAAAAGAGCATTGAATAAAAGGGCACTTCAAATAATGGAAATTACACTCGGTATGATTTATAAATGTCATAGGTCTAGGTCACTAGGGCAATACAATACAATTGAACACAGACACATTGAAAATGCGCACAATATCACATACATGATGTACAATTTGGGCTTATGACTGCAGCATTCAAGTCGATCAATAGCGAGAAGGATGCAAGATGCTTCACTGTTGTTAAAAGTTTGAGCAGAGAACTTGTGTCGTTGTGACAAAGCGAGAGTCCAAACACTCTTTAATGTTTCATTTCTGATGTTTGCCATTAGGAAATAAATAAAGTGATAAAGCAGATGCAACATCTGATAAAAGATTTTCAGAGACAAAATCGAATATTTTAAAGGTCGTAGCAGTTATTATGGCTTTAAATCTCCGGAATATGAAATGTGGTCACGGTTTTTTTCATCAGAAATTTTGTTTCTCAAATTATACGTTTGGAACTAGGTTTTATTCGCTTATGCATATCAACCTTTAGTGATCTCTCTCTCTCTCTCTCTCTCTCTCTCTCTCTCTCTCTCTCTCTCTCTCTCTCTCTCTCTCTCTCTCATGTGTTTCATAGTATATTTTGGTATACATCAGTGCTTGATTCTACTACTTTATCTTTCCACTCCACGTCCACAAACACTTGTTTTCATCTTACTATAGGTCAAGAGTTTTTGTTCTTTCTTATCTCATAGATTATATTCATCCTCACGTCATTGCATGCTTTACATAATTCCGGCAACGAAATTGTCCAGAGATAATCATGAACTCGGTGCAAACACGAGTGTCCAAATCACTGTCGTACAGTATTTCGAAATGCTGTAGAGCTTCGGCCTTGCGGTTGAATGGA
>NC_090729.1:169466687-169519187 GCF_036898095.1 Palaemon carinicauda | reverse complement strand
GTGGGAGGATCCTGTTGCCGTTGTCTGATGCCAAAGGAGAACAGGTGTCTATGACGGTTTAACTATTATCATTTTTTTTTTTAAGACTTGTCATAGCGATAACAACTACCATCGATAACATCGCTGTCATTGACAGATATAATAAAAGAGATTACATTATTTTGGAATAATTACATTATTTTCTAAAGGAAATATTTATTCATGGTTTTGGAAATAAAACAAGCATTAAATTATTTTTTTTTGTCCAGGTTTTAGAAATAAAGAATTCATCAGCAAAATTATTCAAACTTGTTTTCTTGTTCCTTTCTGAAGGATAATATATATACAGTACACACACACACACACACACACACACACACACACACACACACATATATATATATATATATATATATATATATATATATATATATATATATATATATATATATATATAGTATATGTAAATGTATAAGTGGAAGACCATGGTACAGATGCTATGGCACTATTAGAGTCCCTATATAACTTTCTTCTAGAAGAGCTGCTTACCATAGCTAATGAGTCACTTCTAGCCTTTCCAAGTAGAAAGTAGCCACTGAACAATCGACGGGGGGGGGGGGGGGGGGGGGGGTTCAAACTAGTGATCCAAATAAGTTTATTTGTCTTTATAAGAGTATCCGTTATTTGCCATGATTTGAGATACATTACAAGGTGGCCTTCCACTTCACGATTTTACTGGCAGGTTTTTCTTATCGTATCGGGAACTTCCTGACCGCTAAGGCAATATCACCGACTGGTGGACTTGTGTGCAGAACAGTAGGCCTACATTTAATGCCAAGATTTTGGGATACGACTCTAAAGAAGGGGAAGAGATCCATTATTCGCCCGGAGTATAAATCTGAACTAAGATTAATCCTTGAATTTCTTTCATGAACCAAGTGAGAAGATAGATAAGACATCAGCGCAAACTCCAATAGCAAGCCTCGCTATTTACTTGGCCTTTAGTTCCAAAGGGATGAACTCATGTAAGTAAGTTCATTGCGGTTAAATGTCTTTTCACAATGAACTAATCGTACTTCGCATCTTATGATTAGTGTACCTTAAGAAATATATATATTCTTGTTTAACACGTATCTGTGTCAGTTTTCACTAAATTTACGTTTTTTTTTTCACGCCTCGGTCTGCAATTAGCTACAAAAAATATTCCAGCAAATGGTTAAAAGAATATCACAAAGCTTACTATAAATTTGCTTACATTAATTCAGGTACACACTAGCATGGACTCTTCCTTAGGTGGAAGTTGATATCATTACTACAAAGACGTGAGTGCATCTGATGTCAAAAAACGGAGTGTGAAACAATATTCTTATGATTCCCTTTTTTTTAATTTAAAAGGTTAAATTACATTAGGTACGATTTCTGTATAGTAAGTCTTTTGTGTTCTGGACACTGGCTAGGTTACGACAGATTATTATTATTATTATTATTATTATTATTATTATTATTATTATTATTATTACTTGCTAAGCTACAACCCTAGTTGGAAAAGCATGATGCTATAAGCCCAAGGGCTCCAACAGGGAAAATAGCCCAGTGAGGAAAGGAAGCAAGGAAATAAGAGAAATAATTAACAATTAAAACAAAATATTCTAAGAGCAGCAACAACAATCTGAATAGATATTTCATATATAAACTATAAAAACTTTAACAAAATAAGAGGAAGAGATATAAAATAGAATAGTGTGCCCGAGTGTACCCTCAAGCAAGAGAACTCTAATCCAAGACAGCAGAAGACCATAGTACAGAGGTTATGGCACTACCCAAGACTAGAGCACAATGGTTTGATTTTGGTAGTGTCCTCCTAGATCTGGTTACCATAGCTAAAGAGTCTCTTCTACCCTTACCAAGAGTAAATTAACCACTGAACAATTACTGTGCAGTAGATAACCCTTGGGTGAAGAATAATTGTTTGGTAATTTCAGTGTTGTCAGATGTATGAGGACAGAGGAGAATATGTAAAGAATAGGCCAGACTATTCGGTGTATGTGTAGGCAAAGGGAAAATGAACCGTAACCAGAGTGAGGAATCCAATGTAGTACTGTATGACCAGTCAAAGGACCCAATAACTCGCTAGAGTAGTATCTCAACGGGTGGGTGGTGCCCTGGCCAACCTACTTCCTACTGCCATGGAGTTATAAGTGTTAAAACAACATCCAAAAGAATTGTCCATATAAAGTAGTATGTGTGTACACGTCCACGCCTGACTCTCCTGCATGATCAAGACCCACATACCAAGTCAGCCTACGCCGTTTTGCGAAGATTTGTGAGCTTAAACTTAACACGGATGCGTTAGAAATTTCCCGTGACTATACTCAATGTCTTTTATCCTGTATGAAGTAATCCTCGTTGATAACATTTCATACAATCTACCATAAATGTTTTCAATTCTACCCATTTCTATATTTATGTTAGCCATCCTTTTTCTTTAGGCACGGGAATGTAAATAAACAAAGTCGAGAGCTCCCTGGTGCTCTTGCAGTTATATTGTTGTACACTACAAAGATATTTCAGTAGAATGCTTACTACGTCGTTCCATGTGGTTTGCTGAGAGAGAGAGAGAGAGAGAGAGAGAGAGAGAGAGAGAGAGAGAGAGAGAGAGAGAGAGAGAGAGAGAGAGAGAGAGCCTGCAAAATCAATTAGACTGCATTTTGACAATTTGTCTGAGATACATAGCCTATGTGTTTTGTTAACACGTCTCCTCTATGTTGTCCTATTGGACCTCTTCTTGAAAGGGTTAACGAATGAAACTCAATTAAAAAGTCTCATGCTTGAAATATCTCATCAAAATATGACAGAGATATAGCCTAACATCGTATGCGTACCGCCTTTGCATCTGGTGGATATACGATTAATACTATACCCACTCCTTGTTTAATATATACAACATTCTATTTGGTCTTCTGAGCAAAAACGAGAAATAGGGGAGACACTGTATTGCTTTAGATTATCTAACTTTAAAGAAACTTTTGTTATAGCAACAGTGCATAATGGCAGAGAACTAAGGAAGTTAGAAACGCCAACTAAAGAAGTTGATCGATAAATTAGACAGGCTCTAGAAATTAGAGGTAAAGGTATGCAAGCTGTGCTGTCTGTGTAGGAGGTGACTAATGACAATGAACTTTCTGCAGACTGCAGAGCTGTCCACATACACATCTAGTTCAGTGCTCACAATCGTAGTGTTGTGAAGAGAGCAACGAGGAACCTGAAACCACACAAGAGAAATTTGTATTTCTTTCGCATTTTTTAACTCAACATATACTTAACTGAAGGGAAAAACACGTACGATGGTTAAATGGAAAAAAAAAACAAGATGAAAGGTAAAGAAAAATGTAGAATTAAGAGCAACTCACCAGCTATTGATAATTGGTGTGTGTGCAGGAACTTACTTTAGATTAAGGTATTTCAGGTAATGCCATTACATTTATGTGATGTTATTACGTCGTGATTTTGTTTAAAGGTCTTATTATAGGTACACTATCTAGGTGGTTGTTTCTTGCTTGTGAATACAGTATGCAAAGACCGCATACACGAAGCTTGTGTACATCGTTATCACTCCAAAATCAAATCATTGTTATCTACATTCAGATCTCCCTGGACAATACTATCCTGTTCGTAATAATAGGCAGGCAGTTAATTCTAATAGCCAGGGCATCATGAGGCTCAATACTACACAGTATTCTAGAAGTTTTATTCCAGCTGTTACAAGTTGTGGAATTATCTTCCTAATCGGGTAGTTGAATCAGTAGAACTTCAAAAGTTCAAAGTTGGAGCAAATGTTTTTATGTTGCCCAGGCTGACATGAGTCTTTTTATAGTTTATATATGACATATCTGTTTTTGACGTTGTTAATAGTTTATATATGACATATCTATTTTGACGTTGTTACTGTCTGTAGAATGATTTAATGTTAGTTTGTTCCCATCATTTATTTATTTCCTTGTTTCCTTTCCTCACTGGGCTATTTTTCCTTGTTGGAGCCCTTGGGCTTATAGCAGCTTGTTTTTCCAACTAGGGTTGTAGCTTGGCTAGTAATAATAATAATATTGATAATAGTGCCATAGCCTCTGTACCATGGTCTTCCACTGTCTTTGGTTAGAGTTCTCTTGCTTGAGGGTAGACTCGGGCACAACATTCTATCTAATTTCTATTCCTCTTATTTTGTTAAAGTTTTATATAGTTTGTATAGGAAATATTTATTTCAATGTTGTTACTGTTCCCAAAATATTTTATTTTTCCCTGTTTCCTTTCCTCACTGGGCTATTTTCCCTGTTGGGACCCCTGGGTTTATAGCATCCTGCTTTCCCAACTAGGGCTGTAGTTTAGCAAGTAATAATAATAATAATAATAATAATTCTGCTTTAGGATAGACGTCTATGAACTGTTCACACTTCTTCTATCTCTTTTATCAGTCTCTAGCTTCCGCCGGTGTGCTCTACCATTATCTAAGTTATTTCTTATTTTATAGGATTTTCAAAATAACTGTCTAGCAAGTACTTGACTTTCAAAATGACACGTCAATCAAATAAATGTAAATGTAGAGATTTTAACAACCCCATTTCGGTGGCCACGGTTTCAGTCCTTCCCCAACGGAAATTTACATCACTTGATTTGTGCTGCAGCCAAATGATGTTCATATATATCATTTACTATTCCTCTTATCAACATTACATCCGTTGTCATTTCTTTTTATCTACTCTGTACGAACATACGATCATGCATGTTCTTGTCTTTGATATTTTCTCTAATTTTCCTTGTTGATACCCACTCGATTACTATAATGACTATATAGTCCGAGGTCCGAACGTTACATTCATTTCACTAATCGTACGACCAATGGGTTTTTTTAGTAGGAAAGCTTTTCCCGTCCGTAACAATAATAAAACCGTTTTTTTTCATTAGATTATTTTACTGATATATATATATATATATATATATATATATATATATATATATATATATATATATATATATATATATATATATATATATATATGTGTGTGTGTGTGTGTGTGTGTGTGTGTGCGTGTGTATATATATATATATATATATATATATATATATATATATATATATATATATATATATATATATATATATATATATATATATATATATATATATATATATATATATTCTTTTTGCGTGTTTCCACCATTCTGCCTTTTTTTTTTCAAGAAGGTTGAAATGATTTCCCAAAAATGTTGTTGGTGACTTCTCTTCCATTAACCAGTTACAGTTTTGAAACACCAGATCTGGTGGGGTGTCTCTCTGAGAAGCTGATGACAGGAATACAGATAAACTGTGTCAAAGAGTAGGATAGGGTTAAAAAAACAAGAGAGCAAGCCTTTTTATAAAGAGAGAAAATAATCTTATAGTATTATTAGAAAAAAAATGGTATCGTGTTATGATACATGTTATAACTGCTTTGGTTCCTATGATATATTTATATTTATATTCTGTTTTAGTGTCGAGTTTATTGAAGAGGATTAGTAATATCAATTACTCTAATTGGTTATTTTTGGATGGTGTAAATTATGACGTTTCCTTTGTAACATAAGCCTAAGTGAGTATCATATGGCATAAGATGATTGCTAGCATAGATAAGTTCATGGATTTAAGTAATACAGTATATAGGGTAAAACTGTGAATGTATGTTCTTATATGTATGTACATATAATGAATAAAGTAGAGGTAAGAGTGTTCAATTCTGGTCTATAGTAACCCGAGGCCACGACAATGAGAGAAATAAATATGTGATATTTTTCATATATGTATGGCATAGGGAATGGATGTCAGTCACACCGTACTGTAAATTAAGCAAGTGTCAAAAGTGCAGTATAAAGGAAGCAATAGCTTGGTCAAATTGAGGCAATTGCTTCATTATTATTATTATTATTATTATTATTATTATTATTATTATTATTATTATTATTATTATTATTATTATTATTATTATTATTATTAGTGAGGAAAGGAAACAAAGAAATAAAAAAACTACAAGAGAAGTATCGAACATTCAAAATATTATATTTTAAGAGCAGTGATAACACTAAATTGGATATTTCACATATAAACTTAAGAAATATCTCCTTATCCAATGATATCCCACAACAGGATATTGATACTGACAAATAAAACGGGGTTATAAAATGACGTGGCCAGAGTATAGTGAAGCGATTATTATGGATAAGTAATGGAGTCTTGGAGAGATATGAGGTCTCAAAGATTGATAAGGTTGCGCATACGATGGAAAGGTTCCAATGACTCACATTCAGAAAAGTAATGTATGTGAAAGGAAAATGCCTATAGGAATGTTCAGGATGTCATGAAAAAAGAGGAATTATACCTTCTGAAAATCTATGGAAAAATTGCACAAAGCGGAGTGGAGATAGTTCATTTCTCAAAGAAAACAAGTTCCTAAGAAATTAATTGCCATGATGATATTCAATAACACCATGCATTTCTATAACTACTATTTTCAAAGAAGGTAAAATTTTATTTGAAGTTCAGACTGGATTTAAGATTGTTAGTAAAGTCATCATATAGAAAGAAGAAGTTTAGACACAAATAAAGAAGGAATTTATTAGATATTCTCAGCGTACATTTAACGAGCAGAAATGTTTTGAAACGATGTCAGTGGAATATAAAAAATCAGGCCTTATGTATCAATTTTACCACATTTAGTCAATTCTAAAGATATAAGAATAATTTCTGTAGTATAAAAATTCACTTATGATTTACAATTATACATTTATAAGTAATCTTCCCAACGGTGAAAATGACTAACACATTGACATTTGGACACGAAAACTTCGCTGGCTTCGTAGTAATCTGTCAACCAGATTCTAGTCACCTGACTTCCTATTGTTATTTTGTCTTTCTTGGTTTAAGGAAAAATTCCGCAAATGTAATTATCTGAATAGAAGACAAGTATATGAAAGTTTATCAGTTTGTTGGCGGAACGTAGTTTAATGTGTTAGGCTAGATATAAGTGTGTCTTAGGGAATGCGTAAATTGTCTCAGGCTAAGTGAGCAAGTGGTCTCATTGGGTCAACGAAGTGTCAGCTGGAGAGTGGGTGTAACCACTAATAATTATTTTCTCTGTAAAAGACGAAGAGTGAAGGAAGGTTAATCTTTATTTCAAGGGAGAACAGGTATTATTGATATTCACCCTACCCTAGTTAACGAGGTACATTGAGTAGACTTGTGACGTCTCTTAGATTTCCCTGGGATATGCGGTTTTTGTTTTTTTGTTTTTCTGTAGCACAATATTCCTTAACCGATTTATACCAACATTGGTGAATATATCCCTAGTTTGAACACCCATTACCTAGTCTGGGGGTTAAAACTGGGAGTGAAGCGGATTGGTAAACAAAGAGTATTGAGGCTTAGCCTGAGGCTAAGATAAGAGTACTGCAGTCAAAGGGAGTTCACGGGAGACATAGTCTCCGCTGGTTAGATAAGGATACGGCTCTTAGGTTAGGTGGATCTTGTGTTTGTTTCCCTTTTAAAATTTTTTTTTTCATAACTTTTCAAATTTAAAAAAATATATAATTTAAAGAAAAATATGGGTTTCCTCCAATATTTTACATTAGAACAGTTCAAAGTACCATTAGATAAACCAGGAACACTTCTTATTCTATTCATTAGTAATATTGTGCTACAGTAAATAATTGCTGGGTAGGCTACTCTAAAAATACAATAGGAGCCTTTGTGTATCAGCGGCCGCTTCCTCCAGCAAGCATAAAATATGGACACCAACTAAACTAAACTTTCCCCCCTTACTTAACCTACAAGCCGTGTCCTTACGTACTTACCTAACGGGTGCGACCCCCCTTACGCTTCTGTATTCTTAGTCGGCCGTCATCATACATGCATGTGCCCGCTATTATACATACACCCCAAATTTATGTCTGCTGCTGTGAAATATGTCTATAAAGTAATAGGATGACAAAACCTGAAGTAACTTTGTATAACTCCATCCTGAATATTTTTTTTTCTCCGTGAGACCGCTCAATTTAAAAAGATTGACATACTATCAAGCTTAACCTAACCTACCAAAGTGAACAGTTCTTGGTTGATATATGTCTAGCGAAACTGGATTGCGGTACTCAAAATAGACGATTGTTTGTCAGTTTTCTCTGTATGACTTGTGGGGCTGGAGCATAACTTACGTATTGATTGATTAAATTGTGAACTCTATTTCATTTTCAAAGTCCATTGCGTACTTTTGGAAGACTTAATTAGGAGTCACTGCTTGTACACTGATTGCATTCGCTTTTGCCAGCTTTTCTGTTTTTTTTTATGACTTGATTATATCCTGGCTTTATTAATCAATTAAGAGGTTCCAATTACAGTACTGTGTTTATGTTCTAGTTCCCAGATATTGTTTTACAACAACCATTTTTTCCCATCCTACCCCTCATATCCAACATGATTTGGATCACATGACGTCTCTAAGAGAGAAGTACAATTAATTTCATAATTTACGGTAATTGTTTACGCTGAAAGCACTTGGCGTTCCGTATACGGTATAACAATTGTAGTTTATGAGAAAGTGAATGGAAAAGATATCCTTGAAATAATGACCCATGGGGATGGCTTGCGCAGCACATCCATATACCACTTGCCAGAATAGAGTAGTAAGGTTATGTTTGTTTTTGCAAGCGAATCCAGCCATGGCGGAACAGAGACAATTTGAGGGACGTGATATGAATTATAGGTTATGATACTTTATTTTCCAACCACTTACATGAACTATATATTTTACTAACCTGTTATCTTGTGTTTATCATGTATTTCTGACCATTACTATTGCGGAAAATCACACGTATTTGGTGTTTTCCCACTCGAAACCCCAGTTTCCCACTGGGATTCCCCACTATAATTGTATTTATATTGAGGAGGGGTAGGAAAACTCATGAACGGGTGGTTTGCTTTAATGTTCAGGGTTAGAAATGGACGATACATAGCGAGTAGAAAAAAAACGTGGTTCATGGATTTGGCAAAAAATTAAAAGTATCATAAGTGTAGTGTTCCCCTCAACCTTTATATAGACTATACTCAATTTTTTATAATGAGGCGCGTTTGCACTGACTTGTAGCGGTGCTCTTTTAGCTTGGAAAAGTTTCCTGCTCTCTGATTGGTTAGAATTAACTTATC
This sequence comes from Palaemon carinicauda, assembly GCF_036898095.1. NCBI lineage: Eukaryota > Metazoa > Arthropoda > Malacostraca > Decapoda > Palaemonidae > Palaemon > Palaemon carinicauda. The sequence continues at coordinate 169,509,986 of NC_090729.1, read as the reverse complement.
CAACCAATCAGCAATCAGAAAAATTTTCCAAGCTAAAAGGGCACCGCTGCGCGTCGGTGCAAATCTGCCTTGCTAAAAGAAATTGACTATAGTTAACCTTTTCTTTTTAATAATAAAAGTAATAATTTTCATTTGATTGAACTAGTGGCTGCAGGAGGCTCACTTACCTCTTTTAACTCTCCATCTAATTAGTTTTCTGGTCAGTTAAACCCCAAGTTCTTTTTCATAGATATCTCTTTTTTTTTTTTTTTTTTTTTTTTTTTTTTTTTTTTTTTTTTTTTTTTTTTTTATATACAAAAGACCAATTTTTTGTGTACATTAATGGTTATATTATGCATTATGTGAAATAAAAAATGCATCCTCGGAAGATTTTTTGTGGTTGGAAGAAATTTATTAATTTCTTTGTTTTTAACTTAACTGAGCACCATTACTTTATAGCACAATATTGATAAACCAATTTTTACCAACATAATTGAATATAACTTTTCTAAAACTAGAGTAGTCCCCCTAACCTAATTTGGCAGTTAAGAATTACTTAGATACCAAATTTTGTTGAAGTACCCATTTTATTGCTTTTGTTTTGGCCACCATGACAGGAGATCCTGAGAAAAGTTCATAAAATTTCTGACGGGTGGTTCTCCTGCCCAAATTTTGGTTTCCCATTTGTTCTGACACGAATACAAACCCTTGTCCTTTACGTAAGAGATTAATCAGCGCGAGATGGTGTTCTGGCTAAAAAAAACTTTGAGCGAGGTGGCAGCTAACACTCACAGAAGCGGGTGGCTAGCAGGGGTAGCAGGAGAGCTCTGCTGTTATTTTCCATATACTCACTAGCTTAGCCAGTATTTGATTAGCCTCCGAAGAGAGCAGACATGCTCCGCTGCCTCTCCGGTTTCTGTAACTGGCTGTTTAAACTTTTATTTTTCTCATTTGGCGGATGACTGCTGTTTTCTAAGTAAACAGCATGCAACTCTTTCCAGGTATGGTTGGTCTTGTTTGTCACACGTTCTGATCTTAGGGACGAATCCTCATTAGCATTGCCCATTGGGCAGAGGATGTATAAGAGGAGTCTCCCTGCAGCGAGAACTGGGAGCAGCCATCTTCCCAGTGGGAATGGTTCTGCTAAAGGTGAAAAAAGTAGCAAAGGATTCTCCCAGATTTTCTTCATCTTCTGCAGTAACCCCCTCCCTCTTGTCTCTGCTTGTTCAGTCCCCTCTGGAGGACGAACAAGAGGAATGTATGTTTTCTTCCGTGAAAAGTTCTCCATTGATGGTCCTTATGAGCTATAGCCTTCCTTCAAACTTTTGGGTTCTCCATTGATGGTCCTTATGAGCTATAGCCTTCCTTCAAACTTTTGGGTTCCACTTGAAGGATTGGCTTCTGGAGTTGAAGCATGGTACACTGTAGGAGCGTCATTTTCGCCTACTGGGATTGACCCAGTCTCATCCCCTTCCTGTGCCGAGAAAAGGGTTTACCTTCTCTCTGTCACTGTTCCTCAAGCCTCTTCTTCTGCAGTTCCTCCCACCGAAGGTTTGCTGGTTGACCCTGTTAATGGTAACAACCTCGCCCACCCACCCTCCAGGTTAAGAATGTGCACTGAGCCTGCTCCATGAAGGCAATATGTGGTTGTCCTTGATTAAGAGTACTCCTCCTCAAGTTTTTTTGCAAGCTTGATCATAATGCATTGCTATCATGTTGTAACTCTTTGGAGTGAGCGTAGGAGCTCGCTAGCATTCTCGTGATTCGTCGCCACGATCCTGCAGCTCCTCGGAGTGAGTGGGGGGGGAGCGGATGCAATCTCTCCCTGTAACCCAGTGAGTTCCTTATTATTCCATCATGGGAGTGAGAGATACTAGCCTGCCGATTGCAGAACAGGCAGGGGTTTCTTCCATTTAAGGGGAGATGTCTGTTTACCATCCCATATCCCTCCCCTTCAACTTAAACCTCATGCTCGTCAAGCAGTAACACAGTAGCATCCTTCCGTGATCTCACCGCTCCTTTGTCATCTGTACCTAGGTCTAAGGCTCCAACTCAGCCAGCCCCCCCTCTCAAGTATCAATCTCTCACATATCTCGGTATCAGAGACACGTAGAGACGGGGAATTTGATATTCCACCGATCTAACCCAGACCTACTATGGAAGGATCTTGGCCTAGATCTTTCAAAAGTTTCTCAGATGCGGCTTAAGCTTCGGCAGGTATTGCCGCCTCTAAGAGACACCTTGCATCCTTGTTTCGCACGAGCCACACACAAGCACAATCTTTTAGCACACTCTTATACAGTTACCTTTAGGGATCTCGACTCTGGAATGATTCAAGATATTGTCAAAGCAGCCTTATCTACCTGAGTTAACTTTGATGGTGACTTCAGCTTCATCAGATCAGACTGATGAACTGCTTTATTTTCCTTTGACAACAAGGACGTCTCCAGGGAACTTCAGGTTTTGTCCTGCATTTGCACTGTCAGTCCTTGGTGAACCTGCTTATTCCTCTCCTGAAGGGCAAGGGAGACCCTAGGCTTGCTCTATCGCACCCCTAGGCCTGCTCTATCACACCCCTAGGCCCAGGTTAGTGATTCCATTGTCTAGGGTGCTAGCTGGTTCAATACGGAAGGTTAGCTTATAAATCTCTGAGAGGAATGAATCCCTTAGGGCTGGTAATTTGTCGAGATTACTTTTTTCGCCCTATGTAAGACAAAGAAATATTGTGATATCCCTTTTCCCCTGCCTTTAGCCCCGGCAGTGTCAGCCTTAGCTTAAGGCCTCTTAGCAGAGAAGTTGAAAGCACAATCGATGGCATTCTCTGGCGGAGTCACCTCAGGAAGGGAGAGTCTGGTGAAGGCGACCCTTCAAGCCTCATGTTCGTGAGCCACTGGTCGAGAATTGTTGATTCCCTGGCTGACACTGAAGATCTCTCCAACCCTGGCCTAAGCAGGTCTTCAAAGACATCTTCCTCTGGTGCCAGGGCGGTAGAGTTCATGGCCCATAACGCAGCCGACTAGTTAGTCAACTGGATCTAGAAGAACGTCAGTCGTCTTCTCCAAATCCCTTTGATAAGTGCCAAAGAGGGAGGTTGTCATTGTTTTCAAACCCCGTCTTTGTCCCCAGTGGACGATATTGATGCAGTTATGGAGAAATTTAAGGAAGCGAGTCGCGACTAATGTTTTGACTTTGTGAGGTTTGCTATTATAGACCTGTTTGCAATGTCCCTCTTACTTTACTTTTACTTTGACGGCAGATTTTTCGTTCCCATACAGCAGGGGAACCCCACTCTCTACAGGACCTCCACTGTCGTTATATCTCGTTTGTTCAGAGTATTCAATATTTCATATGTATTGCTCATTTACTGTTGAATGGTCGATGTCATACGACTCATGGAATAAGAAAGTCTTCAGTTTCCTCTTGAAAGCCTTAATGTCTTCTCAAGAAAGTGAGATTGTTGTCTAACCTTTCTGTGATGTTAATAGCTCCCCCTATAGCAACATGCAGAAAGGTTCTCGGACCTTCTGCTGCTACAGAAGTTCCGAGGAAGTTACTTCCCTTACACGACCTTCTACGTCAACCACACTCGTAGAGATCATAGAGCAGTCACATCCCTACTATTTAATACTTGAAGTGAATCCATCTTCAGCTCACTCAGAGAAGTTTTTTTGTGGCCAGTTATGAAAAGGAGATTTAGATAACTCAGGGTGTCCTGTATCGCATTTTATCAGGTAAAGTGGACATTCTTTTTTGGTTGGTGCTTTTATACCCCTGTCTAAAGATTTTTATTATATCCCTAAAAGGAAATATTTTGTTCAGCCTCAGCGTTAAAAAGCTAGGCTATCGCTCAGCCTTAAGCCAGATCTTTAGGTTGAGAGGAGTCCTTTCCCTTTTCGGCAAATTATCAATGTTCATACGGAGCTTTGAACTAACTTGCTTTCTGTTAGAAGTGAGGCTGCTTCCTTGGAATGTGGCGAAAGTCCTCCATTTCATGAAATGATCTCCATATGAGCCATCGAGTCCAGTGACAGATTGTAACTTGACCCTTTAATGGTCTTCCTTTTTGCCCTAACCTCTGCAAAGAAGGTCAGTGGGTTGCGTGGTCTCTCCTTTGGAATTCCCCATTCCATGGGAGTAGGTTACTTTCTCACCAGATTTTATTACTGAGACTCAAAATCTAGCAACAACGGTCCCTAAGTTTGGACCCTAGCAGATATGAGTTTGCAAGAAGTAACCGATGACACAAATCAAGACAGGTACAGTATCCGAGACCCTGCAAGCGGACTTCTATCGACTATAGGTAAGCCCCATTTTGCAAGTTACCTGAATATTTCTTAGTTCTTACATACAGTACTTGCATATTCCGTTATGTCCCCAATCTACTGAAATGACAAACCTGAGGTTATACAGAAATCTAGATATAGTTACAGAGTGGTCCCTTACTCACTGACCATCACTGCACAGGCCGTCAACCTCTGATATTAACACTAACATGTTCACGAGGTGTCAGGATCCCCATCCTAAGCTTCCTTAAGCTTGGATGTGGCAGTCCTAGATCAATTTATCAGCCAGTTGATTGGACTTCTGCCCACCTATGGGTGGTCATTTGCTCTCTTCTCCTTACCAGACCGAGCATCGTGATCCCGGGTTGCTAGCCAGCCAGTTGGGCCAGCAGGACTTCATCACTCCTAAGGATGACTCCTCTACCAAAAGACGAAGGTTTTTATTCGCATAGGAACAATTCACGATTTATAAAAGTAATTTCTATTTTTCCTCGCTATACAAACCTAATTTATTTTGTTTTCACTTCTGCCAAATCCACCCTGCGAGTCCCAGGCAGCATTGAAATGAAGGCTGTGAATGCTGTCAGATCCATATCACCAGTGAATACTGGGTGGCGATTGCCAGAACCTCAATAATTCTTCATTGGCCATTTCCAGCTTTTGCCAGAATCTTACTCCTGCTAAAGGACTTAAGTTTGTATAGCTAGGTAAAATACAAAATAATTTTAAGATTTGTGCTTTTAAGTGAAGAGCTGAAAACTTGGTTCCAAATTATGGAATTTTAATGAAGTATAAAGTGATAGACTTATCACACTGTGCATTGATATTTGTTTCTGTACATGAAGTCTATTGCCTTAGACATTAGATTTCTTATGAAACTTAATTAATAGTAATATAGACTATACAAGTTGGCAGTATCTAAGCAAATAATTGTAAGTAGTGTAATATGATTACAAATTTTGTCAATTAAAGTTTTCTATAAAACAGTTTTCTTTTATTTTTTTCAGACAGTGGTCATAGACCCCTGATTTACATAGAGGAGCGTTAAAAAGAATGGATGGGATCTCATCCTATCAGAGTGGCGGTAATATCAGCATGGAGCTCCAAAGATTTTCACAGAGTATTGGTTCCAATATACAGAAAATATCTCAAAATGGTAAGTTCTATATTCTTCATCCACTACAGTACAACACTTTTAATGAGGGTTTTGAGAGATTTTGACCACATAATACTAGCAGTATGTACAACTTGTAATATATAGCAGGTACAGTTCTGTATAGCCATGCATATTTGGTTTTGGCTCTAACTAAAATACTGTACATTAAAACTTTGGATTTTTAGATATTAAGGCTAATTTGAGAAAAGCATTAATAACCTGCAAGGACATGTTACAGCGGACACTACTTTTTAATGATTCAAGTGTATAGGTCAAACACAATATACATTGATGTTTATTTGTTTTGCTTGTATATTCAATTCAGATTTTTACTTTTTATTAAAATGGCCATTACTGCGGTCAGAACAGCATTTGGTAGAATTTATATAGTTTATGACAATTGAGTTATATTGTCCGTAAATTGGATTGACTGGTTGTTGTCAAAATACAACAAGTATCTTTAGCAATTAAGATTTCAAACATTTTTGGAACCATATTATATTTGTATTTACAGGTATTCCTTACCGTAGTGTTTTGTGGATGTTTTGTAAATTTGTTCCTACACGATACAAACCTTCAGCCATTAATAGGAGTATGACTTCAGCTAAGTTGGAGATGGCCTTTTGAAGTTTTAATAAGGTAGCAGTAGTAGCTGATGTTTGGCGGGTAACCTTCTCTTCGCCAAATAGTGTCACTTTGACTTTGGACGCTGGAGAGTACAGACTAACTTCTCAGTGTCTTCACGTGGCTGAAAATCTTTTGCTTCTTCTGTTTGCATAAATGGTATTGCAGAGAGTTGTTTTAGGAATGATAATGGAAGAATAAATAGGATATGCAGTATTTACTAATAACACTTTTTGTGCTCTAGTTTTGTGTGTTACCTGCCGTTAAGCAATACAGTATGGTTCTCACAATTTTCGTACAAGCTGAGGATATGCATGGCTGGTCCTGGCCGGGAAGGAAAGGCATCACTCTTCCCTCTCCTTTCCTGGATGAAAGGCATCACTCTTCCCTCTCCCTTCCTGGATGAAAGGCGTCACTCTTCCCTCTCCCTTCCTGGATGAGAGGCGTCACTCTTCTCTCTCCCTTCCTGGATGAAAGGCGTCACTCTTCCCTCTCCTTTGCTTGATGAAAGGTGTCACTCTTCCCTCTCCTTTGCTGGATGAAAGGCGTCACTCTTCCCTCTCCTTTGCTGGATGAAAGGCGTCACTCTTCCCTCTCCTTTGCTGGATGAAAGGCGTCACTCTTCCCTCTCCTTTGCTGGATGAAAGGCGTCACTCTTCCCTTTCCCTTCCTGGATGCCCCCCCCAACACACACACACACACTCTCTCTCTCTCTCTCTCTCTCTCTCTCTCTCTCTCTCTCTCTCTCTCTCTCTTTTCTCAAGAGTGCATTACAGTGCATGCTGAAGAAATATCAGCATGCGCGGCTACTGCTGCTTCCCTTTCACCGGTTGGAGAGTTCCAAAGACGTGCGCTGAGGAAGAAGTCACTGAAGAGCATGACAGCCAATCAATCGTACTCTTCAGAGTCTTAGTTTGGTATTTTGCATGGTTTCAAGGTAGGAACAATACTGTTCCAAAACCTAGGAATGCATTGAGGTACAAAGTACAAGGACTCATATCCCCGCTACCAGTGCTAAGTTTTGTAAGAGACAAGGCACAAACTTTCTTGGTCAAGAAGCAGAGCCTTGCTCTCGTCCTACTCTCGCCAGGGACTTTCCGTGAATGCTTTGATAATTCCTCCCTCTCTCACACAAATTTCGAGACAACCATGATCTTCATAATCAGACCTGACGAGTTCTTGTGAGATTGCAGACTTCTTAGATTGGTGTTCTGGCTCTCATGAGCAAAGAGCACCTTCTCCACCCGCACACGTGAAGAAGGTTCCTGTAGTCTTCTATCTCTATGAGATGATTATCCAACAACAGGAGCTCATTGATCTCCATGAGACCTTACTCTGCAAGACTACACTCCACAATACCATCAGACGATGCTCGACAAGCACGAGAACGATTACACAGACATTTACAATCCCCGAACCAATGTCCACAATCACCTCCACGATTATGATTGCCTTAATGTTTGTCTTCACGGGCGCTGTCGTCTTCACAATCACCTTCACGTGTATCTTTACGCACATAATCATCGCCTACTCCTCCATGTACATGATCACTGGCACACACTCCACACTCGCGATTGCCTTCATGCGCACGATCATCTCCACACTCGCGATTGCCTCCACACGCACCATCATCTCCACACTCGCGATTGCCTCCACATGCACCATCATCTCCACACTCGCGATTGCCTCTACACGCACCATCATCTCCACACTCGCAATTGCCTCCACACGCACCATCACCTCCACACTCGCGATTGCCTCCACGTGCATGATCTCCGCCACGCGCACGATCTTCGCCACGCGTACGATCTCCTCCACGTGCACGATCACCTCCACAAGCGCGATCTCCTCCACATGCATGATCACCTCCACACGCGTGATCTCCTCCACATGCACGATCACCTCCACATGCACGATCACCTCCACACTCGCGATTGCCTCCACGAGCACCCTCATCTCCACACTCGTGGTTGCCTCCACACGCACGATCTCCTCCACGCGATTGATCACCTCCACACTCGCGATCCCTTCCACGCGATTGATCACCTCCACACTTGCGATCTCTTCCACGCGATTGATCACCTCCATACTCGCGATCTCCTCCACGCGATTGATCACCTCCACACTCGCGATTGCCTCTACGCCCAGGATCACCTTCACACTTGTGATTACCTCCACAATTGCGATTACCTCCACACTCGCAATTGCCTCCAAGTGCACGATCACCTCCACTCTCACTATTGCCTCCACGCGCACATCACCTCCACACTCGCAATTGCTTCCACGTGCATGATCACCACCACACTCGCGATTGCCTTCACGCGCATTAACACCTCCACACTTGCGATTGCATCCACGCGCATGATCACCTCCACACACTTGATCTCCTCCACGCGTATTATCACCTCCACACTCACGATTGCCTCCACGCGTATTATCACCTCCACACTCACGATTGCCTCCACGCGCATGATCACCTCTATGCACCCGATCACCTACACGCGTGCGATTGCCTTCCCGGACACGATCTCTTCCACACTAGCGATTTACGCTCACGATTACCTCCACACTTGCGATTGCCTCTTCGTGCACAATCACCTCCACTTCGTAATTGCCTCCACATGCGCGATCAACTCCACACTCGCGATCGCCTTCATGCACACTATCTCCTCCACACTCGCGATTGCCTCCACATGTACGATCACATCTATGCTCACGAACACCTCCATGAGCACGATCACCACCACACGCACGATCAACACCACGCGCACGATCACCTCCACGCACACGATTACCTCCACGTGCACAATCACATCTATGATCACGATCACCTCTACACACTCCTCATGCTCAATCACTTCCACACTTGCGATTCCCTTTACTTCACGATCACCTCCACATGCGTGATTGTCTCCACGTCCTCAATCACTTCCACACTCGCAATTCCCTTCATGCGCACGATCGCCTCCACACTCGCGATTGTCTCCACTTGCTCAATCACCTACACACTCGTGATTCCCTTCATTCGCATGATCACCTCCACACTCGCTATTGCCTTCACGCACAGGTTCACCTCCACACTTGCGATTACCTCAACACTCGCGATTGCCTCCGCGTGCACAATCACCTCCACACTCACGATTGCCTCCACGTGCACGATCATCTCCACACTCACAATTGCCTCCATGCGCACATCACTTACTCACTCGCGATTACTTCCACATGCATGATCACCACCACACTCGTGATTGCCTCCACATGCACGATCATCTCCACACTCGTGATTGCCTCCCCTCCACGCACACATCATTTTACACACTGGCGATTGCTTCTACATGCATAATCATCACCACACTCGCGATTGCCTTCACGAGCATTATCACCTCCACACTCATGATTGCCTCCACGCGCATGATCGCCTCCACGCGCATGATCACTTCACGCACATGATCTCCTTCACGCACATTATCACCTCCATACTCGCGATTGCCTCGACGTGCTCAATCACATACACACTTGCGATTCCCTTCACTCGCACGATGACCTCCACACTCGTGATTGCCTCCACACGCACGATAACCTCCATACTCGCGATTGCCTCCACTCACACGATCACTTCCACACTCGTAATTGCCTCCCTGCGCACGATCACTATGCGTTGAAAGTCCATGCATTACATTTCAGAATACCTTAGATGTCCAAACACTACTTCACTGCTTGAGCAGTATCGATGTGACCAGTCACTATGTAATCAGTTGTTTCCTCTTGTCCAAACGAGTGATTAGAACACCCCCGACCTATCTCTACTCCGTTCGGCTGAGTGATGAGAATACCCCGGACTCCTCTCTCCTAGCATACTAGCGGGAACATAATGTAGCTATTTGGAAGGATGATCCTATTATGTTCTTGTCTCATACCCGGGGCAAGAGTTTATGTTTCTGGAAATTCCCATCCCCAAGAATACGCAACTCATGTATTCACCGTACTGGTTAGACTTTATATGATTGGACACACTCGCCTGTTCTTCAGTGACTTTCGGGTCACAGAACTTCTGGCATTTTCATCATACCAGCTGTCCCAGTTCACGATACCAGTGGAAGAGGTCCCTATAATCATTTTCATTGCTTGTATGGGGTGCGAGATCTTCCATCCAAGATCGCTAAGTTTTACTTGTGCTGCTTTTTCATATTGTTTCGTCTTAATATTAACTTTTCGATTGTTCACTTCCAGGTAGACAAGGTTCATTGCGCTTTTTCTCCATAATTATCATTTCCGATAAGATCAGCCTTGTACCACAATGGGGAACCATACGATCTGTAGCCATGATTGGGAATCATGTGGTTGGTAGCCATCATTGGGAATCATGCGGTTGGTTGCCATCATTGGGAATCATGCGGTTGGTAGCCATCATTGGGAATCATGCGGTTGGTAGCCATCATTGGGAATCATGCGGTTGGTAGCTATCATTGGGAAACGTGATCAGGAACCACGGAATTCGGAACCACAGAATCAGGAACCATATGATCGGATCTTACACTTGTTCTTTAGGTGATCGTTAACTTTGAGCCACCAGTTCACCTGTTCCCATTACCTGTTCCTTCCCATTGCTCACACCTCCAAGAAGAGGAGGAAGAGATCACCAAAGCTCAGGACAACCGATCTGTCAGTCTTTCAAGACTTCAACTAGTTCCTCTGTATGGTTTCATGAATGGAGCAGTGTTTTACCAAAAGTTAAACCCTCGATGGGGTTTACGGTATGAGGCACAGCGATTGGTCTCTTACAAGACTGGGCATGAGTGCTACCGGTTAGGACATATGCAACCACTCTCTACCCTCCCCTTCTGTGGGACGTTCCCGAAGTGCTTCGATGACACTATTGCTTGAGAACTCTCTACAGGATGATACTTCACCTCGACATAGATCTTCCCGCACTCGGAGACCGATCCATGACACGAGTTTTCCCCAGATGTTAAGATCTTACAAATCTTTCACACATTAGGAGTTGGAACAGGTTTCTCAAATTTGATCTCAGCAATCATTCAAGCACAGAGATGCTGCATCATGCATGTGCGGTTGTCGGCAAGGATCCTCTCCAGTTAAGGACAGGCATTCGATCACTCGGGCCTCTCAGGCGGACCCTCCTATACTCTCATCCAAGTATCAGATAGGATTGGCCCCTTAGACTACTCATGAGCCTCGGCTTTATCATTGCGATGAGCATACAGCATGACATTCAGATGTCACTTACTACTACCTAGCTAAAAGCTTAATGCCTTTCTCCAGGTTCACTGAAGTTATACTTCTATGAAAGGTCTCAGGTTTGAATGGTTAGGAAAATACAAATTGATTAGAAAATCTGAGATATTGCTGTAAATTTAAATATATATATATATATATATATATATATATATATATATATATATATATATATATATATATATATATATATGTATTTATGTATACATACATGCATATATATATATATATATATATATATATATATATATATATATATATATATATATATTATATATATATATATTATATATATATATATATATATTATATATATATATATATATATATATATATATATATATATATATATATATATATATATATACTGTATATATATATGTATATATATACTGTATATATATATGTATATATATGTGTATAATATATATATATATATATATATATATATATATATATATATATATATATATATATATATGTATATATATATATATATATATGTATATATATATATATATATATATATATATATATATATATATATATATATATATATATATATATATATATATATATATATACATATATATATATATATATATATATATATATATATATATATATATATATATATATATATAATCTCTATCTGAATCTTTTATTACCTTTATAATCTACCAAATGTTAAAATTACTATGCTAGTACAGTACTTTTTGATTAACATATCATAACTTTTCTTTTCAAGTGTACTTTTTTAAATGCAATATATAGATCACCAGTTATTTGTTTCATGTCTGTCTTTTGCTATGGACAGTGCACATATTTTTTGGGTGATTTGCCCTTTTTAAGATCTTGCAGTCAATTAAACTAAAAGAAATTATCTTGCCACTTTTGAAATTTGCAAAATTTATATGAGCTATTATTAATATACTGTATTGTTTATTTTCAGTTAAATCTATGCAACAGTTAGTCAATCAACTCGGGACCGACCAAGATAATCAACAATTAAGAGCCCAATTGTAAGTACTTATCTTGTATGAGCTACTCGAGTTAAAAAGTAATTTTGGTACAGGAATTTTGTTGTATCACTAGTACAGCATTGTTGGAGACTAGTTCTATTACTCCTACAGTGCTTGAGCAATAAAATAGTAAATTTTGCATTAGAGGAGAATAAGATACAGTACTAAGACGAAGCCTGTACTTATTATTGGATTTTGATTGGCAGTGGCTCCAACATTTATTGTTTCTTATGATTTTTTTGTTTGTCATTGTTTTGTAGTGTTCAATGTTCACCAAGAGTCATCCCATCAGGCGACTGTGTCAGTCGTCTAGACAAATACGCGCAGGAATGAATCACAAATATTTAAAGTAATTTGTATTTTTCCTAACCATACAAACCTCAATCTTTCACGTTCCCACCCCACAAATCCTAAGTGAAGGTCAAAGGGGCTATTCAATATGCTGACGAGGGGCCGGAGCTTCCCTGCCACCTGCCAGTTATTACCGACACCATTATAAATTTTAATAGCCAAGTACCAGCTACGCTTGAATCATACCCCTAACTCAGGTTTTTATAGTTAGGAAAAATATGAATAACTTGTGATATGTTGTATTTTTAAATTCTGTGCTTCTAAATTGTAGGCATTAATCTAATTCATAGTATAATTATACAGTATGTTAAATAGTCTTTATGCATAGTTTTATCTGAAATTAAGCTTGGTTCATGTTTGTTTTTAAACTAAGGAGATTTATCATCGGAAATTGTGTTTTATTCATGTCTCTTTTTAAAGTACAGAGGTTTTATCATCTGGTTCATCCCAGTTTTATTTCTTAAGGGCTCAAAGTTTATCACTGAATTCCTTGACTTTACAGACATCAAGTACAGCATTATACTAATGGGTTAGCGAAGGATACAACTGTAGAATTACGTCAATTTAAATCTCTGACCGTACCTCATGGCCAAGATAGTCGAACGTGGCATATGCAGACAGAGAGGCTTACAAGAGAATTCACACAGGTGAGATAGAGGTCTCTTTTAACATAGAGGTCATGAAGCATTGTCGATCCGACCAAAATTTGTGTCATAAGTGCACATCATAGAAATATTTTTAAGATAGTAAAGTAGTAAAGTCAACATTGTAGATTTTTTTTTTTTTTTTTACAGGCTCTTAATGACTTCCAAGCTGCTCAGAGACAGGCAGCTTCCAAAGAAAAGGAGGCTCTCAAGAAAGCACGGGCTGACTCAGATGCTCACTTCTTTGGTAAGTCATTGATATCCTTGCTTTTTTACCTGTACATTATCAATGATATATATTTGGACTATTTGTAACTATATGTTAGTGTGTTAGGACTCTTGGATGAAAATATACCAGGGATTTCTTTATTAACTAGTAATGTATGTCTTTTTTTATTTCTGCAGATGGACCAGGTCAAGGAGGAGCTCTCCTTGACCTGGAGGAAAAGAAAGCTCCTTCGACGCAATCACAGATGCAGATTCAAATGGAACAGGAGCAAGAACTTCAAGACCTTCAGGAAAGAGAAAGGCAAATTCGACAGCTAGAGGTAATATAACTGTTAAAAACTTGAAATGGAAAGATACACTACTGTAAAACTCAGACGCACAATATTAAAGGATATTACTTAAGAACTTTTTATAGATTATTATTTTATCTAAATCAAAAGGAAGATAGAGAGATGTGCAAGCATTAACTTCAACATTGATGTTTATTATAAATTACTACAATGTCATTGATAATTTGATTAATAATGAGAATTTGACTGTGAGTTGTTTAAATATAATGCTCCTCTAATGTTAAGAATTTACTGCAGTGTTTTCTTTCTAATGGACTAATGGAAGAAAATATGCATTTTCAGTCTGATATTATGGACGTGAACCAGATTTTCAAGGACTTGGCTACCATGGTGCATGAACAAGGTGAAGTTATTGATTCAATCGAGGCAAATGTAGAATCTGCGCAAGTGCACGTGTCGCAGGCCTCGACTCAACTTACACAGGCTAGGCAGTATCAGGTATTTATATTTATTTACAATAGTTTTGACTTTATTTTTGTTTTAGTGTTACTTTGTGTCTGCTTGATATATGGGACATGTTTTTTTCGTAGCTGTAGTGTTTTGTTTTGTAAAATGGCTACATTTGAAGTTCATGTAGTAATGCTGATATTGAAGCATTCTAGATCATTGCTACCTGTTACACATATCTGTATGATTTGCTTTTAGTCTATAGTTTTCTTATAAAATCGTGTGCATACCATATTGATGTGTAAGTGTCTTTTTTTTTTCTATACTCTTATGAAAGCATCAAACTTTGTTATTTTACATTTTATTTTGGATCTATTTGGAGAATGTATTTGGCTGTTTAGGAACAAGAAAAACTTATCTTCATATGTTCATTAAAATTCTTTACTTATACATTAGCCTCAAATGCATTGTGAGCAAAAAATCCAGACACCTCCATAAAGTAAAAACAAGAAGACCAGAACTGCTTGTTTGTAGGTTAGTGCATGCACAGAAATTGCACTAAGTCTATGATGGTTCGCAGTCATGTTCTGTGTCTGGGAAGAAGTTCTCTGCTCATAGTTTTGTGAGAGAAATTGTCATTTATCAAGTTGCTTATCTCATTCTTTTTTGTTTGTAATATTTAATATTGTTCACGCTTTTGTCATTTTATGTTAATTTACTTGAACTTTTAATTCTAGTTGTGGTGTTAACCTGCCACCAACAGTCAGTCAGTTGGCTTTAGTATGTTTCCTTCAAGAGATAGTAGTTTTCTTAGATGCAGTTGACTAACTTTTATTGTTAAGTTTCAAACTTTGTTGTCACAAGAGTAGTTTAAGTGTGTTTTAGTGAGTCTCTGGAGTAGTTTAAGTGTGTTTTAGTGAGTCTCTCTCTCTCTCTCTCTCTCTCTCTCTCTCTCTCTCTCTCTCTCTCTCTCTCTCTCTCTCTCATAGATTTGTTACATACAGATAACTACCTTCCTCCTGTACGTAAGAGAGATAATAGCAAAGCTGGAATACACAGCAGTTGAGATTTTATAACTAGGTGTAAACAAGTGGTCGGTAGTTACCGACTGGGAGCCTGGAACCCCCGCCCCCTGATTGCTCACTTACTTCTGTAGTCACTTTGATAGCAGCCGTCAGTGAGAACAGATATTCTCTCTGGCTGGAATATTATGGCAAACTTTTCTAATTCTTTTTCTCACTTTTCCAGTGCATTAGTAACTGCGTTTCTTCAGTGGGGATGCCTGCGGAGGTGCATAAACGCCTGTGGGGTGTCGGATAGTAAATGTGGCACCTATATGAGCTCAAAGGAAACTGATCCTCACCTCTTGTGCCTGACTACATAGGAAACTCTACAGTTAGGCCTCTCCTTGTGCCGAGTGTCAAGAGTGGTCACCCTCCCTGGTGGTGGGTAGAGTATGGCAGGAGGAGGAAGTAGTCTAAAAGGGATTCTTTGCCTTAGGGGTCATCCTCAAAGTAAAAAAAATGCTTTATACTTCCTTTGACCCCCGGTATGATGCCCTCTGACCCTTCCTCATCGGCATCCTCTGGAAGCCAGTTTGGAAAGAGTGGTGGCCCTTCAACTTTAAGGTAAACCTACTTTCCCATTTTCTTTAGTGAAATGAGAGGGCCTCAACCTCTTGGGGAATCTTGTCTCCTTGGAATAGCAAGGTCCTTCCAAAGAGCTGTTAATGGAGATTTTTGCTAGCTGAGACTGTCAAAAGAGCTGTTTCCTAAGCACCCTTCCTATGGGAAAGGTGCTTCTACAAAGACCCTAGAGTTAACAAGCATGTCTTCTAAGATGCAAGCAGACAAACCTATGCACCTTCACCTGAGCACAAACAATTCCACGCACAGGCACCTCAAGATTGCCCCCTTGCGCAGTATTGCAAGCAAGGGCAAGTCCCCTTGCCTGAGTGCCCTAGCTCTTCTGAGCATACTCCAGTGCATAGCCTTAAGCAGTTGTGATCAGCTGAGCACTGAGTTGGCATCAAGCTTACAGAAGGAGGAGTACACACTCACCTGATTGCGCTCACAAGGTTGCTTGTCAACCTCTGCCTAACTCCTCACCTGATACTGAAAAACCCAGACATGCCTCATTAAACCACAAACTCTGTTAACTGCTCACCAGTGCCAGACCCAGAAACAGTGTTCAAGGATGCACTGGGACGGCCTCGATGTATATTTATGCTTATCCTCCGTTCTGCCAGATAAAGAGTGACTTAAATCCAGTTTGATCCACTTTCAACCTCAATATAACTCTAGTATCAGTGAAATGGCCCCAAGTAGAATGGTACCTATACTTTCTACTTATGCCGATAGAGACTCCAAGAGAGTTGGCTCCTCTTCCCAAGCTGTTGTGCCAACCATATGCCAAGATCCTTCACAGCTCAATAAAATCGCTTTGGCTTCACACGTGGAAGTTATCCAGCATCTCCTCTCAGAGAAGGCTTTCACGCAAAGTTTTGAAAGAGATGTCAAGATACCTCTGGAAGTCTTCCACCTCTGTGCATCAAGTCAAGAGGGCCACCTTCTGTTATTGGTGTCATGGAAGGGTTATTTTTCCCTGGAGCCTGTATCCCATTAATAGGTTATTTTTTTTTACTTTATCGCTGAAAAGAAAAACTGCTCAGAATCAGCAGTGAAAGGCTATTGCTCAGTCTTGACCGAGGTATGTAAGCTTGAAAAGAGACGATGTTTCAACCTGCTCATACGGAGTTTTGATCAGGCCTCTCCTCCGTTAGAGGTGTGACCACCACCTGTAACATTGTCAAAGTCTGTTGAGGGTTGCCTCAGATAGGAACTTCACTCTGAAAATAGTCTTCTTGCTCGCCCTAGCCTCTGCTAAGCGAGTTAGCAAGCTGCATGGTCTTTTCTTTAATGTCTCTCATACCGGGGGATGGAGGCAGGTCTTGTTCTCCTTCATCTCTGAGTTCATTGCCAAATTCCAGAACCCGTCAGTTCCTGATTCCAGGTTTTTATCTTGACAGATCTTGAGCCTTAGAGAGGTAACAGATGATCCTGAGCAGTTGCCTGTGTGTCTTGTGAAGGCACTTAGGTAATCACATGCAATCCTACCACACTGCAAAACCTTTCCGTCAGCATTGGGAGAGTCAAGAAGAAGTTGACCTGAAATACAATCTCCTCTTAGCTAAGGGAGGTCACTGACCTTACCCTTTTGCCACCCTTACCTTCCAGTCCAGGTAGAGCTCGAGTTAGAGCACATGATGTCAGAGAGGTTAGTATAATGCTAGCATTTGGAAAGAACCTGTGGCGCAGGTACTACAGGCTGGCATGTGTAAAGGTCAAACTACGTTCACGGGAATCGACTGACAGGTCTCTAAGACACTTTTCTCGAGAGCCTGTAGTAGCTGCAGAGCAGGTGTTATAGTTACCTCTGCTCCTCTTCCAGGACCATTAGCATCGGATCAAGGATGAAGGTTACGTGTTAGTCTGGGATGGAAGTAAAAAATGACTGGCCTTTTCTTTTAATCTTCCCCTCTCTTAGGGCACAGCTTAAAAAACACTGTTAGCTGGAATAGATTTGTCTGCAGATAAGCCCCACTCAGCCTGCAGCTATTCCATAATATGATATAGAAGCGGTGTCATTCCCCACACTCCTTACAAGGAGGATTGTGTAGTAATAAGGCAAACCCATTACAGTACTATACACATGCCACATGGTGTAACCAGGCAAACCCATTAGGATACATATGGTACTTGGTTGGAATCAGGGAAACCCATTAGTATACATATGCTTCATCATTGCAACACGGAGACTTTCTGCTCAAGTGTCCTTTATTTCATGGGCCATGGACATGCTGGTATAATCACACCACTGGTGCACGAGGGGTAAGGAACTTAAACTCTTGACACTTAAAGGGTCCGAGTTTAGGAACCCCGGGATAAGTTTCCAGCCGGTTGGAACATGAAATTCTTCCCACCTAAGGACGAGTCTCCTTTGTAAAAGATGGAGCTTTGTATTTGTACTGGAACAAATATCAAATTTGCAGATAATTCTTATTTTTCCTTTATTCATATTTCCCATCACCAACCCCCTAAGAAGTCCCAGCTGCAAACAAAGTAACTGCCGACTACTAGTTTACACTCATGAGATTTTAACTGCCTTGTATTCCTGATCGCTGTTATCTCTCCTATGTAAAGGACTTGGCGTTGTATCGTTAAGAAAAATACAAATTTTATCCAAATTCATCATGTTTTGATAGAATCTATTATTTTCAATTTTTTTTTTTGCATTTCCCATTTTTCCATTGATATAGTTTGCAGACTATCAATAAGTATTATTTGTCTTACATTGCAAAGTAGTGTGTTATGGTAGTTTGCAAGTATTTTTTATTTGTAGTAGAATTGCTTTGTATGATTTCATCATCATCATCATCTCCTATGCCTATTGACGCAAAGGGCCTCGATTAGATTTTGCCAGTCGTCTCTATCTTGAGCTTTTAATTCAATACTTCTCCATTCATCATCTCTGATTTCACACTTCATTGTCCTCAGCCATGTAGGCCTGGGTCTTCCAACTCTTCTAGTACCTTCTGAAGCCCAGTTAAATGTTTGGTGAACTAACTCTTGTGGAGTTCAAAGAGCATCCCCAAACCATCTCCATCTACCCCTCAACATGATCTCATGCACATATGGTACTTGGGTGATCTCTCATAGTTTCATTTCTTTGATTTATGATTTATATATATTTATATTTTTATTTTATTGTAATTACATGTATTATGCCTCTGTGAGGTATATACAGTAGGCCTTCTTAGTAAGCTCTGATTTTATCATACCAAGATTTGATAACCATCCCTACCTTTTGGGGTCTTTGATATTGCACAGGAAGTAATTATACAGGAGAGGGGATTCCGCGTCCCCTTGTCCTGTTCTTTTTAATCGCTTTTTACAACACGCATGGATATGTTGGCGCTATTCTAATTGTTGTTATGCTCCTGCTACCTCCAAAATTGGGGGAAGTACCATGGTAGAGTGATAGACCATTTGATGTATTGTTTTCAGTAGTCAGGTTTTCACATAGGTCAGAGATCGTATCCTATTATGGAAAATGTAATTTCATCGGGAAATAATTCAGAGTATGTCAAGAGGTCTCCTGTGTTGGATAATTTTTTTTAGCATCAGTCTACTATGCATTTAATATAACTCTGTCCTTTTATGTCAATGGCAATTGCAGTGATGTAGTCTTTAATTCTTTTGCTGGACTACATGACAATGAAAATACGTTACCTTCTGTTTGAGACTCCTGTGACACTTCTTTTTGTCTACCTAGTGACAAGAAGAGAAACAAGTGTACTCTTCATCACAGAAGGTTGCCATTGCCTATGGTTCCTTTTCTTATCCTAATGATAATCGAAGCTTCGGTCACTGAATTTGCGCTCTTTTGTCTCTGTTCATGTGCTTCCTTTGTTTGTTATTGTCTTCGATTTTACTGCCATTCTTGTGTACCAGGCATGCTTGCTATAAGTCTTTTGATTTCAATTGCACAATTGTCATCTGCTTCACAATAGTAATGGGCTAGCTCAGTCTTGCTCCAACAAAAAACTTTGTTCCAGTCGCAGTCATGATACAGGGTTTCATTGGGCTCCTGCTTCTTGTTGCTTTCCTCTTTTACATGACCACACTCCTGCCTCTTGCCATAACCTTGCCAATTTAAAGCTGCTTTTTTAATACCTATCAAGCACTTGTTTCAGGTCATGAATCTCTACGAGTCAGGCTCATGTTGCTGCTTCATCATCAAGCCATACTCCAACCACTATGCTTCTGTATTATTGTGACCATTGCAGATAATTATTCTTGTAAGGACATCAAGATCCACTCCAATAACAGGGTTTAGACAAGTGAGCACTTTTCCATCAAAATTTTTATAGATCTTCCTTTTCATTGCTCTGCAAAAGCGAAGGATACTTTAGATCCAGAGGTTGTCTTCCAGTATCAGAGATGGTAACAAAGAAGGCAGTGGCTGATGTAGGATTGTTTTCTCTTTCCTTAAGGGAGATTTCATTGTGTCTTTTCTCCATGTAGCCTACATTAGCATCTTCAAGGAGGGGCAAGAAAATTTGGATTTTATCTTTGGTGTTATCAAGTGTTTTTCCTCCTTGGAGAAGAAAACTCTTTAAAGACAAAGAAACCTGCTGCCTTTGATGAAAGAGTAATTTGATGTTTATGGGGAAGAGCTTCACCTTGTCACCTACTTTGCTGATGGTGATTGCACTAAGGTTCCATTTCTGTGCTAGATGAAGGTTCATCATGAGGTAATTTCTTGGGTTAATAAATTTTCAGCTTTAGTAAACACAGAATAGTGTCAATGACAAAGCTTAAGATGGAGTCTTAGTCAAGACAGAGTTCAACATCCCATCAGCTAATGCCATGGTTGACAGCCTGACTGATCTTAAAAGCTTCCTGATAAACAGTTTTTACTCCTTCCAGGAACCAAGCACACACACAAGAAGTATTGCATTATAGAATAACTGGGTGCTCAGTACTGGCATACTATTGGCCCTCAGGATCAACCTACTTCCATTCCTGCTTCCTTTCTTCCATCTTGCTACAATCTCTCAACTTCAACTTCATTTTGCAATTGTGGGGTTTCTCCATCCATCCACTTGCATCTAGACACCGAATAGCCTTTTAGGTCACAGTACCAAACCGTGTGACTTAAATTAAAAAATGTAATCCAATTTTACCTGAGCAATAATATCTATTCTTAGCAAAACCAGTCATAAGCTATATTGCTTCGAAGATTAGCTAGAGATATTGGTGACTTCATCCTAGTAACAAACTGACAACTGTTGGGTCTGAGGGCAACCAACACAATCTTCAGGAGTCTTAAGTATGTTCCATATTTAAAGCCTATTTTGTTTATCAGATTGACTTTGCTTATGCTTGTCAGTGTCATCTGTAAGGAAATGGAAGAATATCCCTAAGGATACTCTTGTCTATTACAGCATTTGTCTTCTGCTAGTTGTGCTTAGATATTGTGGACTCTACAGCAGTAACAGCCTTAATGATGAATCTGAGTAGTTCTCTACCTTCTTGTCAGTACCCTTAAAGGCATTCAAGGAGGATTAGACAGTGGTTGCCATTTTAGTCAGTATGATTAGGAAAAACATGATATAGAATTGCTTTTATTGGATTAATCTTTAATTTCTAAGGGTACAGTAAGTAAAAGACATTTGTAATAACATCATCTTTACATAACTAATACAGTAATTGATAAGGTACCTGTGGCTTCAAAAGCTAGCTCATACACACCAGTTGCCTTATACTACAGATATGAGGTAAATTCCTTAAAATTTGCCTTAATTTCCAACCTTGTCTCATCTAAAGGTTGTCGTATACACAAAAATATAATGTAAGTCTTACATGCTACTGGCTGTCTGAAGAGTTGAGAGATGTCTATTATAAGAGAGGGCAAGCAGTACTCATTTTAGAAGGTATTAGTAACCTATAGTTCTGGGCCAATCTCCTGCAACAACCTTCATAACTTCTGTATATTAGCCTCCACTAGAATTAGGTTTGGCTATGGGCAAGGATAGACATCACCAACTCATTTTATCTTCAGTTGGTAACTTGAGAGATATCTCTTCCTCTTCCTGTTGATAAAAAATACAAATGCTAACCACTGCGAGCAAAAATAGAACTTGGGAGAGTTCATCTTGCAAGATTTCCTAGTGTCCATTGCTCCTGACTGTTTATGAAGATGGGAAACAATAGTTGTTGTAGAACTGGGGGAATCACAGGTGAGTTTACCATCTACCATTAGGGGCACTTCTTCCTCCCCTTCTGATTTCTTCTATGGAAGTGTCGGATTTTTGGTGCATGGTGCCTGAAAGGCTTATATAAAAGTAATGGGTTTGTATGGAAAGTTTCATACAGTATTATGAATTGGGTATATGATGGCCAATAATAAGTGCGGAAATGTTAGTAAACAGGATAGTACTGATATTTAGATTATACCTTTCTTTATCCACTTTCATTAGAATAAGGATACCAAAGTTACAGTACATACCTTCATATGTTTCATATATTTTTTCATATAGGTTAAGCTCGTCTTAATTTTTGCATATTTAGATAAAGTAATTAATGTATCCCCTTTTCTTGATAGAAGCTAGAGTCTGTAGTAGTATGTTGAATCTTGAGTGTAATAGATTAAGAAAATATACATATATATATATGTATGTATATATATATATATATATATATATATATATATATATATATATATATATATATATATATATATATATGTATATATATATATATATATATATATATATATATATATATATATATATATATATATATATATATGTATATATATATATATATATATATATATATATATATATATATATATATATATATATATATATATATATATATATATATATATATATATATATATATATATATGTGTGTGTGTGTGTGTGTGTATTTAAATAAAACTACCTGAAGCAGTTAAAAAAAGGATGAAATTGGTATCTAGATAATGAACAAGTTTTTATTTAAAAAAAATTAGTTTATAAATCATGACCTAAATTGATTATTATTTTTTCTCAGTAATTATCCTCGTTAGCTAAACTTGACATGTACATGCACACAATCTGTGTGTGCGCGCGCGTGTGCGTGTGTGCATGTGTGTGTGCACGCATGCGCACTTCCAGTGGATGTAGTAAACAGTAACACGGTAAATGAGTTCAAGAATAAGTTAGACAAGATTATAAAACCTTTCTAAATGCTTATACATTACTAAATCGTTCTACCAAAGAGCCAATGGAGTCTCCACGGATGGACTAAAAAGTCTGTGTGTGTGTGTGTGTGTGTGTGTGTGTGTGTGTGTGTGTGTGTGTGTGTGTGTGTGTGTGTGGCCAATTCAGGACTTGTTTTGATCTTTTTTATTCTTATCAATAATTCCCTCCATGATAATGACTCCTCACTGGATTTGATGTAGGGTGGAGTTTGATGGTAAGCTTCTTTACATGTAGAATGATAATTTTTTATGGACCATGGCAAAGGTTCAGCACTTGGAGCGAAAAAAATACTATGCAATTGAGATGCTGATGCTATGGAGGTTACTGCAAGACTTAAGTAGAGTGAGGGTAGTGAGCCATGGGGTAGGCAAGTGAAACGAATACTGCAACCATTTCGTGTGTCAAATAGGAAACACAGCAATTGATTCTACGAAAAGACCCACAAATCACCAAATTTATTATCTAGATATTGTCGATACTGTTCCCCAGCGATTAATCAGCTCTGTAAAACCAAACCACGAATGGTAAGGTCTGACTATACGGTACTGTATATTGAAACTTTTCAACTTCCATTTTATAAGGTTGTTTGCATAAACCAAATGCTTATCTATTAATATTTAGGTAATCATAACTTTTAAATATTTAACTTAGCCGGTGAATATATAATAGCTGCTGCTCCAGCGGCTCGACAGAAAACACACACCAAAAACTCGCGAGCGATCGCTATGAAGGTTGCGGGTGTGCCCACCAGCGCCAACTATCGGCCAGATACCGCATATACATGTAAACAGACCCAATTTTTTCTCTGTCGGCCTTAACGACAAGACGTATCAATACTCGCTGTATAACCTGGAGTTTTCTCAACATATTTGGTGAAGTACTTCCTTTTGGTTTGAGCTTTCGCAGTGCAGGTGTTTTATCTTCAACTTAAATCTTGAACTCGTTTTTGGATAGATTTAATTTTTGATGACTTTGGATTGTTTTTTGGACTTTCTTTGACTTTTAAATGGCCGACCCTTCCCTTGGTACGGAAGTGTGTTTTAGGCTTTTAGCAATTATCTTATCACGTTATAAATTAATTGTAGATTTTCCTCTATATATATTTTATATCTCAACCGCCTTTATTAGGCCTCTTCGATTAGCTTTCCATTTATAATAAACATCAAGATAAATTTTAATGATTTGTTTATATGCGACCTTTCCTGAGAGTAGGCGGTCCTAACTTGGATACCGAAGTTAAACAACGTTGAGCCCTTTCAATCGTAAATAACTTTTACAGAGCAAATGATTTAAAACTTATTAAATGAATATTTTCTAGTAGATATTTTATGAAAGATTTTCTTTGAATAGTCTTCGTACTGTTTCAAAGATGAACTAACGTTTAGTTTATTTATGCTACGCAGTTTGCGCTCTATTGTTACGATAGAGAGAGAGAGTATCACGGTTTCACTTTGCAGAAAGAGTAAATCGATTCTGACGTTTTGTTCATTCTTCTTTCAAAGCTTAAATGTTTTAAATACTATTTTAAAGGAACTTTTTAATTGAAAAACCTTTCAGTTTTTTCCTTTGGTCAAGTAACCTGTTTATTGACGAAAGGTAAGTGGGCTCTTCTCTTCGGTGCGAAATCAAGAGAGAGAGAGAGAGAGAGAGAGATAGAGACGGAGAGAGAGAGAGAGAGAGAGAGAGATAGAGACGGAGAGAGAGAGAGGAGAGAGAACGTTCCGATCTTTATTCTCGTCCCAAGCGAGTAACGTTGTTCTCGAGTCAGTTTTGTTTTTTACTCTCGTCCCTAGTCTCTGTACGGGGAGAAAGGATAAAACGTTTTTAGTTTTTATTCTCGTCCCAAGGCACTGTACGGTGAGAGATTGAAAACGTAGTTTTGAATGAACTAGTGTTTAGTCTCCTTCCCAGCCACTGATCTTTTTATCTTAAAATATGTTTACTGTTTTTTGCTTGTATTAATGTGCTTACATTATACGACTGATTTCGCAATTATAACCTTTTGATGAGGGTAGAATTGCGTGCTTCAGGTGTAAATCAGTTTTATTCATACCTAATGTGAATTGTTAAAAAATTCGATTTCAGTGAAATAAGTGCAAAACAGAAAATCGTAGTGATAAAGTGATATTGCGCAAAGTGTTATCAGTGTTGCGACCGAGGGTTCGTCTGTTCGTGCCTGTCGTTCGCCTAGTCCGAGACCTCTTGCAAGCTCCCAAGCCCAGGGGAGAAGTAATGTCGTACGACTTATGGGTTCGAAAGGACTTGACCAGCGAACAGACGTTCCCTCTATGGTTTCAGGCGTGTCTCATCAACACCGCCCCTACCATAAGACGAGCGAGACGATTTTCTCCTCGTCATCCGAAGGCTTTTCGCATAAGAAACCATGGAACAAGGTTTCGAGGTCCTTTAAGCGAAAGTCAGTCCTTTCAGGACAGGTCCAGCGTCCTGGTTTTAACTATTAGGACAGCTTTGACCCTATGCAGTCATCAGAAGACTGCTCGCCGCCTAAACAAAAGCGTAACACAGGCTCCGAGAGTCTTTTTGTAGGCAAGGTTTTGCAGTCACAGACGTTACCCTCGTCTCTTACCGCAACCATTCCCGTTGATCCTAAATGGGTTGTACGGCAAGACATGCAGAATAAGCTTGCCTCTCTTATGGAGGACTATTCTGCTGAGCAGGTTCACGATGATCCTCGCCGCTTAGCTGATCGAGATCCTGGCCGTCAGCCGCCCTAACGAACCTTTGCTCGTCCTGTTGACGTTGACGTTACAAAGTCACGTCAGTCACGTTTTGTAGAGCCTCACTCGATGCAGTCCAGTGTTGACTTTCAGCCGCTTGTGGACGTTCAGCCGCTGCCGCATGCTCTTGTTGACGTTCAGGACGTTCGCCAACCAGCGAAGTTGACTTGTTTTGACGTTGAGCGTCAAGCACCGCAGTCAAGAGTTGTTTTGACTGCTCAGTCTAGGCAGTCAAGGCAGTCTCGAGTTGACGTCGAGCGTCCTCCCGCACCTGTTGGTTGTTGCTGGTCAGTCCTTTAAGCAGTTACATGACATAGCGTCCTTGACTGCTACTGTTGCTCCTTTGCGTGTGGACTCTGCTTGTCAAGCATTGCCACCACGGCAGGTCTCTCCCTTGCTTGAGACTCGGCTATTGTCGGACAAGGTTCCTTCAGATGAGGAAGTTGCTGTTCCCCCTCCTACTGATATTCCCTTGAGGACTCTGTCAGACGGAGAGGAGCCTAAAGCTGCTCAGCCCTCTATGGACTTTAAATAAATCATGCTGATTTTTAAGGATCTTTGTCCGGATCTTTTTGTAACTGCTGCTCCTCGTTCGCCTAAACGTCAGAGTTTACACTAGGCCTAGCTACTTCGAAGCCGTTGTTTTATAAGCTAGTGCTCTCTCGCTCTTCTAAGAGAGCTTTACGTTTGCTAGGCGACTGGTTTATCACCAGGAGGAGTTTGGGGGAGACAGCCTTTGCTTTCCCTACTTTTAAGCTGGCTTATAGAGCGAGAGTCTGATATGACATGGGAGAAGTTCTCGGCTTGGGAGTTCCTGCCTCTGCCCAGATAGACTTCTCAAACCTCATAGACTCTCCCTGGCGCCTGGCCATGAGACGCTCCAAGATTTTATGGTCGACTTCAGAGCTAGACCATCTCCTGTTAGGAGTTTTTTCGAGCGTTTGAAGTTTTGCTTTACAATTATGTCATGCATAAACAAGGCTTTCAGGGATGGCTCCAATGATCTGACAGCCACGTTCTCTGCAGGAACAAGTCCCTCAGGGATGGCTCCAATGATCTGGCAGCCATGTTCACTGCAGGAGTACGTAAGAGGCAAGTGCGCTCAATGTGTTCATTGTCAAGACAAACTTCACGATGAAGTCTTACCAGGCTGTCTTGACAGCATTAATGGAAGGCGACTGGATGGTCTCTCTCGACCTTCAGGAGGCATACTTCCACATTCCTATACACCCGGATTCCCAACCGTTTCTGAGGTTTGTTTACAGGAATGTGGGGTACCAGTTTCGAGCCCTGTGCTTTGGCCTCAGTCCTGCTCCTCTCGTGTTTACGAGGCTCATGAGGAATGTGGCAAAATCCCTCCATCTATCGGGGATCCGAGCCTCCCTGTACTTGGACGACTGGCTTCTCAGAGCATCGTCCAGTCTTCGCTGTCTGCAGGATCTACATTGGACGTTGAGTCTGGCCAGGGAGTTGGGACTTTTGGTCAACCTAAAAGTCCCAACTGATCCCATCCCAGATTATTCTATATTTGGGGATGGAGATTCGCAGTCCAGTTTTTTCGGGCTTTTCCGTCTGCCACCGAATAGAACAAGCCCTGCTCGAAGTCCAACTAATGCTGAAAAGAAAACATTTGTTCAGTCAGGAGTTCGAACAGTCTCGTAGGGACTCTCTCATCCCTGGAGCAGTTTCTCTCACTAGGGAGACTACACCTTCTGCCTCTCCGGTTCCATCTAGCCTCTCACTGGAACTAGGACAAGACGTTAGAGACGGTATCATTCCCAGTCTCCGAACCAGTAAAGGCATGCCTGAAATGGTGGGACAGCAATATCAGTCTGAGAGAGGGACTATCCCTAGCAGTCAAGAACCCAAACCACGTGTTGTTCTCAGACGCGTCGGATTTGGGTTGGGGTGCGACCCTGGACGGTCGGGAATGCTCGGGTCTGTGGACCTCAAGTCAGAAGAGCATACACATCAACGGCAAGGAGCTATTAGCAGTCCACTTGGCCTTGATGATATTCGAAAGCTTCTTCGAAACTAAGTGGTAGAGGTCAACTCAGACAACACCACAGCTTTGGCGTACATCTCCAAGCAAGGAGGCACATACTCCTTCACGCTGCTCGAGATCGCAAGGGACCTTCTCTTATGGTCAAGAAATCGAGGCATCTCCCTGTTGACGAGATTCATCCAGGGGGACTTGAACGTCTTGGCAGACTGTCTCAGTCGGAGGGGTCAGGTGATACCCACGGAATGGACCCTCCACAAGGACGTGGGCAAGAGTCTTTGAGCTACTTGGGGTCAACCCACCATAGACCTCTTTGCCTCCTCGTTGACCAAAAGGTTACCAATCTATTGCTCTCCAGTCCTAGATACAGAAGCAATCCACATAGACGCGTTTCTACTGGATTGGTCTCTTCTGGACTTATATGCATTCCCACCATTCAAGATAGTCAACAAGGTACTGCAGAAGTTCGCCTCTCACGAAGGGACAAGGTTGACGTTGGTTGCTACCCTCTGGCCCGCGAGAGAGTGGTTCACCTAGGTACTTCAATGGCTGGTAGACTTTCCAAGAAGTCTTCCTCTAAGGGTAGATCTGTTACGTCAGCCCCACGTAAAGAATGTCCATCAAAGCCTCCCCGCTCTTCGTCTGACTTCCTTCAGACTATCGAAAGACTCTCAAGAGCTCGAGGCTTTTCGAAGGAGGCTGCCAGTGCGATTGCAAGAGCGAGGAGAGCTTCTACCATTAGAGTATACCAGTCGAAGTGGGAAGTCTTTTGAGACTGGTGCAAGTCAGCATCTGTGTCCTCGTCCAGTACCTCTGTAGCCCAAATCGCAGATTTTCTTTTACATCTGAGAAAGGTTCGCTCCCTTTCAGCTCCCACGATTAAGGGCTACAGGAGCATGTTGGCTTCGGTCTTTCGACATAGAGGCTTAGATCTTTCCAACAATAAAGATCTCCAAGATCTCCTTAAGTCTTTCGAGACCTCTAAGGAACGTCTTTTGGCAACTCCTGGATGGAACTTAGACGTGGTCCTAAGGTTCCTCATGTCAGACAGGTTTGAGCCATTACATTCAGCCTCCCTGAAGGATCTCACCCTCAAGACACTTTTCCTAGTGTGCTTGGCTTTGGCTAAAAGGGTCAGTGAACTTCATGCCTTCAGTAAGAACATCGGCTTTTCTACAGAAAAAGGCACTTGTTCACTTCAACTTGGTTTCCTGGCCAAAAATGAACTGCCTACTCGTCCTTGGCCTAAATCTTTTGATATTCCTTGCTTATCAGAGATCGTAGGCAACGAACTGGAAAGAGTATTATGTCCTGTTAGAGCTCTTAATTTCTATTTAGCTCGTACTAAGTCATTACGAGGTAAATCTGAGGCATTATGGTGCTCAGTTAAGAAACCATCATTGCCTATGTCAAAGAATGCTTTGTCATATTTTATCAGATTTTTAATACGAGAAGCTCATTCTCACTTGAATGAGAAAGACCGATGTTTGCTTAAGGTTAAGACGCACGAAGTTAGAGCTTTAGCAACCTCCGTGGCCTTCAAGCAAAATAAATCTCTGCAAAGTATTATGGACGCGACTTTTTGGAGAAGCAAGTCAGTGTTCGCGTCATTTTACTTAAAAGATGTCCAGACTCTTTACGAGGACTGCTACACACTGGGTCCATTCGTTGCAGCGAGTGCAGTAGTGGGTTAGGGTTCTACCACTACATTACCCTAATTCCAATATCCTTTTTAATCTGTCTCTTGAAATGTTTTTAATATTGTTTTTTGGGTTGTACGGAAGGCTAAGAAGCCTTTCGCATCCTGGTTGATTTGGTGGGTGGTCAAAGTCATTTCTTGAGAGCGCCCAGATTAGGGGTTTGATGAGGTCCTGTTGTATGGGTTGCAGCCCTTAATACTTCAGCTCCTGGGAGTCTTTCAGCATCCTAAGAGGATCGCTGGGCTTCGTGAGGAAGACAGACTAATAAGGCAGAGTAATTGTCTAAGTCAACTTCCTTACCAGGTACCTTTATATATTTGGGTTTTGTTATGATATAACTGTCAAAAACTCTAAGCATATACGCTGTAAACTTAATTAACTCTGGTCTCTACCCACCACCATGGGTGTGAATCAGCTATTATATATTCACCGGCTAAGTTAAATATTTAAAAATGATATTTTAATTATAAAATAAATTTTTGAATATACTTACCCGGTGAATATATAAATTAAAGGCCCCCCTTCCTCCCCGATAGAGACCCAGCGGGATGAGAAAAATTGGGTCTGTTTACATGTATATGCGGTATCTGGCCGATAGTTGGCGCTGGTGGGCACACCCGCAACCTTCATAGCGATCGCTCGCGAGTTTTTGGTGTGTGTTTTCTGTCGAGCCGCTGGAGCAGCAGCTATTATATATTCACCGGGTAAGTATATTCAAAAATTTATTTTATAATTAAAATATCATTTTTTGAAATATACATTACAGTGTAGTATAATAGAATAAAGTCTAAGGTATCCTCATAGCTTTTGGTAAAAAAAAATCACACTTAATATAGTTTTATAGATGAACCAATTACTCCATTCACTTTCCTTTAGTAAGCTTTGAAATAATTTTCTTTAACATGTGACACCCACTTCAGATGAATGTCTGTTCTATGAAATAATTGAAGATTGTGTGTACAGTACGGTCCATTATTATGTGTATCAAATTGAATGAATGTTGTTAGTAAGTAGTTTAACCAAACTACAAAGCCAAAAGCATTAATGAATAGAAATATACACTTTATTTGTATGTTTTGTTAGAAATACTGATCATGAAAAATTCAAAGTGAGTTTTGCATTACAGTATACTGTATATGCTAGAACTGTACAGTACTGTATTTTTTCATGTTGGAGTGATAACAAAAGACTTCAATAGGTTATCCCTTTCTTCTTGTGTCTGCTTATTGAAGGCCTCTCCTGTGTATTTATGAGTTGCATTGGCATAGATGTATGCATAGTGTTGTTTAGTCCCTTCAAAGTGAAGCTGAGAATGTTGTCCTTGGTATAAAAAGAACTTGTCTCAGGACTTTTTTATCCAATGTAATTTATTACCATGCTACTTATTAGAGTGTCTTTGTTTTCTTTTTTTATGGCACTTAGAAAATAATTAGTCCTGTATCTGACTATGGTTCAGTGGGAAAGTTTGAGTAGTGGGAATTTCTTATCAGAAGTGTATGTTGTGTGTCACAGTACGGATTTCCGACTTTGGTGGACATCTGTCACCAAGTACAGTAGGTTTACCTGCCGTGATGTCATCAATAATGGCAGCTGATCAGGGAACCTATGTTATCCCTGGTGATATTTTAACAATTTCCTTGGAAATTGGGTCATTTAATATGTTTTTGGTAAGTAATAATGCATCAACTCTTCTCAATAGTACTGTATTGTACAAAAGTAGTAGTTGTATCTTATAATTATACAAAAATATCTACAAATAGTGATTGTTTCACAGACATGTGCATATATGTTATCAAAATGGATTAATCAAGGTTGCATCTGACCCCTTTTGATGTTGTTGATAGTTTATTATATGACATGTCTGTTTTGACGTTGTTTCTTATTTTAGAATGATATATTGTTAATTTGTTCTCTTCATTTATTTATTTCCTTATTTCCTTTCCTCACTGGGCTATTTTTCCCTGTTGGAGCCCCTGGGCTTATAGCATCTTGCTTTTCCAACTAGGGTTGTAGCTTGGATAGTAATAATAATAATAATAATAATAATGATACAAAAATAATTTATATCTGTTACTACAGATATGGTATTGGAACAAACCATTAATGAATCTCATAAGAGCTCATCTGTCATTATAGGGTGTACCAAGGAGAAACAGTTGGTAGCCGAGGGAAATTACACACAAAACATGAAGTACGGGTCTCAAACAGATATTTTGAAAAATAAGACAGAACTTTAGCTCCACCATATGATACAAATAGCTCAGGTTGATGGATATGACATGCAGGAGTTGTATATATTGAATCTATTTGATAGCTGTTGACATACGTTGGGAGACATACTATGGAGATGGAGGTTCAAGGAAGAAGAAGAGGGAGACCAAGAAAGAGATGGAGGGACTGTGTCAGAGGAGATTTACAGGAGAAGGGGATTGATGAGGCAGAAGCGCAGAATAGAAAAAGATGGAAACGGCTCATCCGCAACGGCGACCCCATATAAAAATGGGAACCAGCTGGGAAGAAGAAGAAGATATGATAGCTGTTGACTATTTAAGGGCCACTTAACAAAACACAATAAATGCTTTGTTAAATGAGCTGGGAACCTCATATTGCAGTACCAGCTGTGATCAATTGTTCCAGTGTAATGAGGAGACTTGTTACATTGTGGATGTTGTGAATTTCTTACGAAAAGTTATGATAAATTGAAAAGAAAACTTTTGCTTTTTCTTTGTATGTTCAAGGCATCACAAAGGATTGTGAGAGAGTTAGTTGATTATGTTTTTAACAGTTGTCGCCAAAACAA
Organism: Palaemon carinicauda; assembly: GCF_036898095.1. NCBI lineage: Eukaryota > Metazoa > Arthropoda > Malacostraca > Decapoda > Palaemonidae > Palaemon > Palaemon carinicauda. The sequence continues at coordinate 169,477,651 of NC_090729.1, read as the reverse complement.
CCTGAGAGACTAAAAAAGGAACACCGCAGGAATGGTTATCGATAGTCACATTTCAGAAGAGGTGCCATAGCCTATTCATCTTAACAGTTCTTGGGCTCATTGAGAAACAAGCTAATGGTACTAGAGTTTATCTTCTAGACTCCATGTGTTACTAACCAAACACAGTATTTTTTTTTCTTATAATGAAGAGAAAATAACATTTAACTGTACATCAGTGTAAAATGGTAGGCAAGTAAAATACTGGGAAATAACATGGTTGTCAGTTGAGGAAACTGATTAGAATGATTTATGCAAAACATGGCTTTACAAAAATGTTTTTTTTTTAGTGCTGATACTGATATAGTGTATTAGCTTTGTTTTACTGGCTTTTCCTCAACTTGATGTACGAGGAATATGGGTTCGTACTGGAGTTAGCCATTCTACAGGGCTTTTGCCTGTTCATGTTAAACATAAAAACATGATTCAAAACATGCTCTTTGCTTCCTGCCATCCGTGCATTACTGTACTGGATTAGGTTACACAAGTAAAACTGGAACCAAGCAGCAGCTTTTGATATTGTATCAAGAAGTATTTTGAACATTTTGGAGAGCCGCATAATCCAGAAGATGTAGCCAAAGCCTCCAGCCTGCAGAAGAATACTTTGTAAAATTATTAGAAAAAGGATCACCTTGCAAATCTTTGGATTAAGGCTGTACAATCATGGAAAAGACATTGGCATTTAAAATTTTCATAGTTGCCAAATGTTGATGTCATATTTTTATACATCTTGTCAACATCACTGTATTGGAAACATGTTTATTCAATTTGATCAATGTCAATTTGATTTTAGATTGAAAGAAAATGACTTTGTAGCACAAGCCAATTTACAGAAACGTCCAAGTGACTATTGGGACATGTAGCAGTATGAAATGTGCCACATGCACATGTACTGTATGTGAAGGGAAAATGGAGTTTCCTGTTGCTCTCTTTATAAGTGCAGGACTGCAAAAGGGTCTGATACAACTTGCAACACCCTTTTTGATACCATATGCACGTCTGTGAAACAATCACTACTCTATTTTATAAATATTTTGGTATGTAATAATTGTAAGTAGTTCTGAAACCAAAAGAATTTTTTTTAAACAAATACACATGTGTAAAATAATTACTATTTTCTAAATATTTTGTTTATTATTATACAGGGGTTTTAAATAACTCAAAAAAATTTATTTGATAAAATATACGTCTGTAAAATCATCTCTCCAAGTAAATATGTTTTTTTGTATAATTAAAAAGCCATCTGATGCAACTTTGAATAACCTATTATGCTAACATATATGCACATGTCTGTAAAGTAATCTCTATATGTGGATATTTTTTTATAATCGTATATCACTTTTTGTACAATACAGTATTGAGAAGAATTAATTCATTGCATATGTACAGTATATGAATAGAATAGATGGTCAAGACAGAGTTATAAATGCATTATTATTTACCCAAAACATACTAACTGACCCAATTTATAAGGAAATTGTTAAAATATCACCAGAGATATGACAGGTTTCCTGATCCTACAGCCCTCCTTATTAATGATGTCATAACAGATAAACCTACTTGATGATCGATGTCCATCCAAGTCGGAAGTCCTAACTAAGACACATACTAAACATTTCTGAGAAAACATTTTTACTATTCAAACTTTCTTACAGAACCATAGTCAGATCCTGGATTAATAACTGCATTGTAAGCATGAAATTCATCCATTACTTTTTAGCATTTATATCCTGTGCGCTAGAATGCAGTGACTTTTGGTTAGCCTCGTAATATTTGTTTCTTTTATTCCTTTTATTTCTTTGTATTGTAGAATAAATCACGTAGAAAGAAGATCTGCATCATTGTTACTGGTGCAATTATCTTGAGCATTGTACTTGGGCTGATTATCTGGAGTGCTAAGGATTAATTAGGTAAGTAAAAGATAAGATTTATTTTTTTGTGAGTTTGATGTAAAGAATATGTGGTTGATGCCAGATAATTTACCTTCATTTTTATGCATATGCGTATCTCTCTCTGACACTCTGGAAACTGAAACGATTTTTAATTTTCCTTGTTCATCTGGTAATTTTGGTACTTATTGACGTGCCGTATAAAGCAAATTATGAGAGGCACTGTAACTTACAGAGTCCAACATTATTTCAGGATAAATCACGGCGAAAGGTCATCCTCCTCACACTGACTTTTCTTATGATTGCTCTCATTGTTGGATTGATCATCTGGGCCAGCAACTGAAGGACACTGAGCTAGATCTCCTAGTTGACAACTTGAACTGCTGAGACTATTCTGTATGTTTGAACTTGTCTACGAACATCTCTTGGCATTGTATGTTACCAGAAATGGAGTGCAACTGTAAATATTGTGATAGGTTTATCATTATTTCATAATCTTGACTATATTTTTTGTTTCCTTTAGTTTTTATATATAATGATACCATAAATAGATATAAGAATTGTTGATTGTGTCACAATAGGGTCAGTCTTGTGTGAGAGGTCTTACTTGTTGTTCATGTGAGAGGTTTTTATGAGTGAATGAAAAATGTGTCCTTTGTGTTTGATTTAGAATGTTGTTGTGCTTTCACTCTATTTTAACATATCTGTACTGTATAGGTCATTTATTTTTCTTTGATGCAACTGAAAGGTAACTAAAGGGGTAAATTGTATATATGTTAATAAAACATTTTACTTGATAAGGCAGAACTACTTTGATTGATGGAATTTTTTATATATTTTCCAATTGTTGTACAGTGTGTATTGTACAGTGATACAAATTACATTGCTGTCCTTGGTCTTAATTTTGTGTCATTGTTTGATGTTGTAATGAAATGCTGAATGTACAGTAGCGTGCAGTTGCTACTTTAGCTAAGACTATTAGTGTTTTTGGAAAAGAAATTATCCGATTCAACAATTGCCTGGATGGTGTCTCCTGATCTTTATGTAGTGTACCTGGTCTCTCTCTCTCTCTCTCTCTCTCTCTCTCTCTCTCTCTCTCTCTCTCTCTCTCTCTCTCTCTCTCTCTCTCTCTCTCATTTTGTGTATGTTGTAAATCTTGAGTGAATAAAACTAACTGACCCTGTGAAGGTTTAATCTCTTAATTTGGTAATAAATGCAGATGACTTAGTAATCATTCCTTATTGTTTTCAGTTTGTAGTACTGTGTATTACTGCAAAGTTTATTTAGTGTATTACTGTAGTCATGTACCACAGAATTGATGTAGTATATACATATTATCCAGAAGATTTTGTTTTGATTATTTGCGTGGGTCAGAACTTTAAGGTTTTTTCTCTTGGTTCTCAAATGATGTTTGATATTAATAAAAGCTGTGATTAATACTTGAAAACAGTGATTAACATCATGCGCTTGCAAGTCTCTGTTAATATTTTGCTTACATAAGTGTCATAATTGGCCAAATAAAGGGAACATTACACCAATCATCTTTAATTCTTACCTGTTGTCAAGTTCATTATAAACATGAAATTCTTAAATGTATTTATAAGCCAAAATTGCATCAGTTTGGGAGGAAATATCTCAAGAGAATTTATCCTAATTTCAGCTCCTAGTCCATTCTCATATACTGGTGTATCATATCATTACTGAGATATGAGTAAAAGAGTTTTTTAATATAATACATCAAAGTATGTAACATCTTTTATTTTTCATGTAACCTATTTTAATTAATGTAATATTTGCCTTGTAAATGCTAAGTATATATTTGTTACAACTGAATATTATAGTGTAAATTTTATCTGGATCCATATTATCCTGGAATTGACCACCATACTTTTACCATTCATATTAACCTTCACATCTTTGTTCCAGCATCGTGCAATTTTACATTATAAATTCATTGGTGCTGTTTTCAACTGTTCTGTACTTCTGGGGTTAACTCTCAAGAAATTTTGCAAGAATACATTATAGAGAACCTTATATATTGTTCTCAGTAGATGCTTATTGCTGCAAGGAAAATTTTTCATGTCGTGAAGTAACACCAATTTTTACTTGATGACATTGAACTTTTTGATCTTTGTTATGATGTTGCATGTGCTCTTCAACCTGTCTGTGTTTGCGTGCTTCCGTCCACCCGTTTACATGTTTTTTATGTTTGGATTTTTTTTTTCCTTTCTGAAACTGTACATCATATATCAACAAAACTGAAAGCCCTTCATAAACTAGAGCTGTTCAAGAAGGATTTTGACACTGTTGGTTAGTGATGTGGAGTCAAGTTACAGGGGCCATAATTTTCCAAGCATTGCCAAAACATATTTTTGAGAAATGAACTAATTATTTGGTTGATTTTTTTTTATAATTTAATTTTAAGTACTTGACTTTCCTTGTTAGTGTTTGATTATAAGAAACCTTGATTATATTCTTGCGTATTTGTATTTTATTTTTTAAATATAAGAATAAGTATCATTACTGAATCTAAGATTTCCATAAATATTTATTTGTCAGATTAAGCAAATTATGCGTAACTAAGAATTGATAATTTAGGGCCAATGAGCATCTAATAGAAGACCTTTTAAAAAGTGAACTCTTGTAAATTATGTAATTCCTCTGTACATAGAAGCAAACTTTGTTTTGTCTTATTTTATGCTTAGTCAATCTTTCATGATGTTTCTTTACAAGAAATATTAATGTTCATTAAAATAGCATTTGTATTTTATAATTTACAGTACTGTATATGCACAGTAGATGTGTGTATGAAGTTGAACATGTACGGTATCCATAGCTAACTTTTATCCGTAAAGTGAACCTTAACTTCAAGTAAGATTACATTGATTATTCACAGCTCAAGATGTACAGTATGTACATAAGCAGCACTTTTGATGGGTTTTTCTGGAATAAGAGAAGTACAGCACTTATGGGTATGATATATGCAAAACTAATTAGCTTATAGAAGATAATGATCAGTTGAATATCCTTTATTATTTTTGTCTTTTTCTATGAATTTGTTTTTAAGAGGAAGATGATCAATTGAAGTAAAAAAGGAAAAAGAGGAAAATTTGGAAATCAGTGCATCTGGGGGTCGAAGGGATGCTGCAAGAAACCTCTAGCACCGCATATGCAGTTCCTTGTAAGGCGCACTGTAGGTGCTAACCCTATACTAAAGAAATATGTTAGATTGGGCACTGTCTAATCTTTATATCCAAAACTCTCTAGTTGCTATATTACAAGGTACATAATGTTGATCTTTGTTTTGAATATAGATTTTTTCACTATCTTATCAAGTTTGTGATTGGATGGCAGTGTGAAGCAATTAATTTCTCAAGTGGAATTATGAAATTGGTAGGAAAATTACTCTCATTGGTTTCTGAATTTTAAAAGGCTTGATATTTTACATTTATTCTAGTTGGAGATTAGTAGTAGTCATTTTACTTGCACGGAAGTTGCGTAGTTTTAAGTTTATCAGTATTCTAAGAGAAATTGAACATTTTGGTAATGGCAATTTTTCACTTGTAGCAAGTGAAAGCTATGCAAATTCTTGAGAGTGATGCTTGGTTGTGATTTTTAGGGTTATTCCCAAAAGAAGAGAGAAAAACTTATGTACAGTATGTGCTTAATATCCTTTTTACATGAATGAGGTAAAGAAAGCTTCAAGCAAATTACAGTCTAAGCTTTGTAACTTAGTGGAAACTAGGATATTCTTCCTGTATAAAGCTTATGATGATAGACGTCATGTTCACATGAACTATTTTGCAGTAAATCTCCCTTTATAGAATATACTATAGTAAATAGGCTTCAGTTATATATGCATGAATGCTGGAGTAATCTTTGAAATTCCTTAGATCATGAGAAAGTAGATTCTTTTGGAGTGGAAAATATACAAAATTATATATAAAATATTGAAAGGCAGATAAGAAATCCTTTATATTGAGTCATTCTATGTATATTTTATGGAGAAATATTAAGAAGTACATTATTTGCAAACTGATTATATATAACTTACCTTTTCACTGGCCTTGAAAAATACACACTACAGTATTTCAAGGGTAGTCTTAGGTAATAATGAAGCTATCAGGATATTTACAAGCATTGATACATTTCTGAGCAATGAATTTAGGAGAGATTATGTTTAGATATTTGTATTTTATTTTATTTGCAATGTAAAAATATTTTTTAATGGTCTGCTTTGAAAGTATTTTACGTCCCACGTACACCAGCCCTTGTCGTTTGTCGAAGCCAGCAAGTGCATCAGGGTTAACTTTTGTCATATCTTAATTGATCTAAAAATGTGTGAGATTTTGCTGTAAAGTTTATAAGGGTTTCTCTATCTTTGTAAATATCTTAGTATTACTGTGAAATAAGTCCATATTGATATAAATTCAGCTGCAAGACCTGTAGTATTAATTTTATCAATATTCCATGAAGAGAGAGTGTGGGATGAAGGCAGTCAATGGAGGTTAGATTTTAAGAAAGTGAGAATTTATGACAATTTTTTTGTTTGGCATGTCAAGGATAAAACAAAGGTGTGACTACTGTGTCTTATTTTTAAATATTAGGGCTTCCCTGAAAGATTTCTTTTCAAATAAAACATCAAAATTGAGGCAAAATACAGTCTAAGAATGTGAAAACTAGGTAAAAAATAGAATATTGTATGTAGAAATGAGTGCAGTTGGGAAAAGTATTGGATTCTGCTGCAAAGAACGTTTAGTACAATATACAGTGTGCCGTGCATTGAACACTATCGGTAAGATCTCTCCATTAGGGAATCCTTCATGTATAAAATGGATCACTTCAAGATATTGAGTCTCACAAATACATTGTGTAATGAATTTTCATTGATTAATTCTAAATTTAGTTGATTGTGTGGAATACTATAAGAACACATGGTAATTTGAAATAGGTCTTGGAGGTGCAAGAAAAAACCAAATACTGGAGGGTTCTACAGATGATCATGTAATAATTGGTATGATACACCAAATGCAAGAAACAATAGAGGTTAGGATGAATGTATCATTTGACCTGTTACAATATCAGCAACTTTATTACAATTTACCTTTCTTTTTAATTTGTTTCAGATCAGTGGTACAGTATCTGAATGTAATTAGGTCCATAGACTGTCATTCAATTCTCTTTCTCTCCCCCTCTCACAGATGGGTTAAGATTAACTAATCATTGGAAACAATGAGTTGTGTAATACATGCTTTTGAACATAATGATTTATATATCTAATATTTGGTTTGCTTTGGTAATAATCTCTGCCTTGCCTGGAAACATTGTACTCTGTAAAGCATACAAATCCACTATTAAAAAAAAAAAAAAAAGTTAAATCAGTTATTGAGAAAGAAATTCATAAAAGAAAAGAACTTTCTGATAGTCACATATTTTCAAAATAATTCATTTAGTTATCAATGCGGCCAGAGTTGACTGAATGGGTTTTTGTAGCCATATGCTTTCTTGTGTGAGTATTCATTGTTTAAGCTTTTCAATTTCAACTTGGTGAATATCTTGATTTTTAGATTATAATGATAGTTTTGTTATAGAAGCAGTACTGTAGTGCCTTTTAAAACTCTTGTTGTTCTTAATTTATTTGGAAATCTATTGTAAAAAGTTGCTGTTTTTCCTTAATAGGTTTTTGTCCAAATTTCATCAGTAAAAACAAAATTTGGGAAACCCAAATATGTTTATATGTTATGCAAGATGAATGTTAATCTTTCAGATCCCAGGAAAATGTAATTATCCATGAAAGTCTCAGTACAGGCACATATATTGACATAAGCTTTTGGATAATTATTGTTTTATCAATATAATGTAATCCAGATAAATAGTGTAATACAGGTAATGATGAAAGGCTTTAAACACCAAACTGTTTCAATATGCTTGCACTTGTCTTGCTTGGTAAAGAAACGTCTCTATTTGAATAGATTTCTTTAGAATTCTTTTTGTTATATTTACAAGACAAAGGGATTTCCTCTGAAGTTGGTTTCTATTATTATGGTGGAAAAAGTTTTGGAATTCCCACCGTGGAAGTTACAGCAGTGGTAGAAAAGTGAGCAAAGACAAGCCAGTCTTTCTAAGGGCAGCGTCTTCTCGTTTTACAACTTGCCAAGCCCTTAGACCATCTCTCAAACAGGTACGGCAACAAAAGCTATTACCTGAGCCTGAGAATAATTTCATTGCAGAGGACATCCCTCTAACCAAAGGGGCAGAGATTCCCGTTAGGGAAGGCATGTCCCCCAACTTACCACCAGTGGGGGAATGTCTGTAAATTTGTTGGATGAGGTGGCAGTTCTTCAAGGCAGATTCCTGGGCAATAGAAGTATGTCGCTCACAGTATCACTTCCTATTTTTAAGCTGTCGGACTGTGACAATCCAGCCGTTTTATTTGAAGGGATCCTTGAAAGAACTCTTACTGGAGGAAAAGATATCTCAAATGATCAGGTAGGATGTTATAGAGGAAGTCTTAGACAGGTCTCCAGGTTTCTTCAGCAACATCGTTCTGATAGGGAAACTGACAGGAGGCTGAAGCCCTGTCAAATGGACCTTTCCTGCTTGAATCGGTTTGTACCCCATATGAGGTTCAAGACTGATACATCAAGTACAGTAGTTCAAGCCATCAGAAAGAATGACTTCCTGCTAACCATAGACCTGAAGGATGCTTACTGTACTTGTAAGTACCTGTCCATCCAAGATCAAGGAGGTATTAGCATTTCTTTTTCAGAAAGAGAGTACAGTTTTCCAGTTCAAGGGGCTATGCTTCACCCTGTCCACAACACTGCAAGTGTTACTTGGTTGTTCACTTTGGTTTCCTCATGGGCACACACCATGGGAATAAGGTTTCTAAGGTACTTGGACGACAAGCATCTAATAGCAGTGTCAAGATCACAACTCATTGATCACAGGGAACTCATGCTCGATTGTTGTCTTAGCCACACCCACCCAGCACAAGTGGGATGCTGGCAACCATACAATGTTACCAGAATCCCACAATTTCCTTAATTCTGGTCATAGTAAAACATCAATGCAGTAAATCCCTATTAAAAGACGATGGTTTGTGTAGCTAGGGAAAATCCTTTTTTTTTTTTAACTGTAATACAGCATTTCAGAATTAAGTTTTGATCTTACCAGTACAATTCATGAAGATTATTAATATTAGAGCATGAATTCTTTCACCTATTAGTAAAATATTTGCCTGTTAGCTATACAGTATTTGATTTTGTATTAGAACTTTCATATCTTTAACATAAGCTGAAGGACAATATCTTGGGAAGGTAGGCAGTATGATGTTGATAGACAGAGTGATTTTTTGAGTTGGAAGAGAATTTTCAAATTGAACAAGATGATTGTTGTGAAGTTTTCCCTTTTATAGACTTGAAAGATGTATTTTGAGGGTAAATACATTTTCATGAAAAGTCATTTCTAATTTTGAGGCAACTTCATTTTACTTTTTTGTGACTATACACAAAGGAGAAATCTCAATAATTGATAATACTGTACTATATTCACTTTAAAACTAGTTATCCTAAAGGAAAATCTGACAAAAACATCTTTGAGGAATTTGCGTAAATAATTTAGGTAGCTGACGGCATGATTTCCTTATACTGTAAAACTCTGTTATTGATATTAAGTAGGAAAGCTTTTGTATATTTGAGGTGACATTGTGATAACTTTAGTATCAGGGATCCAGCAAGAGATTTATTCATCTTATGCCTTTTAAGAGTAGTTAATGACTGTGGTGACCGGATAGTTTTAGGTAATTTGCAAATATGAGCAGGTAGCTTGATGGGTCAATGATATTTTTATCAAGATATTTTTATCATGATACCGTGAATGCCATCTATCAATCTTGATTTGTTACCCACATATGTAACATGATGGTATTTCTCAGTACAGGTATTTGATATTTGTTATGAGACATTGCTAATGACCTGTTGCCTTCTGTTAAACCCTTAATCCAGCTTCAGTGTTAATTGAAGTTTAAAAGTCTTTATGGATTGCAGTTCTGCTAAAATACAATTTTGATTAACATAAATATGATTTTGTTCATATACTGTATGTCAGCATTTTATTGTAATGTTGAATAACATTTATTGCAAGAACTTAAGTTGTTGAAATGTTGCAGTATTTTAGTTTGCAGACCTTTGACTTTTTTATGCAATTAAAAAAAAGATATTTTAAAATTTTAACATCTAACAGCATCAATAAGTTGATAACTTCCAATCTTAACTAGACTTCAGAGTGGAATTACTTTGTATTAATGTACTATAACATTTTTGCTTTACATTTTTTTCCAACAAATCTTTATATCTTCTCCCAAGATCAGGTACTGAACATATACTGTATTAGTCATCTAATCACTTTTAGAGTTTTAGATATTGTCATGAGTCATGCCCTTGGCAATAACTTAGTAGCTCTTCTTTTTGACAAATTTTTGTTGAACTGTTACTGTATTTCCAATTGTTAATCTATGACTGTCTTTAAAAACAAAAGGTTTTGCTGTTGTGTGTTTAGGAAAGGTAACCCATTTACTTGTGAAAATGCAGTTTCATTTCAACTCAGCATAGGATTTCTTTAAATGTAATCTTGATATTGTATATAACAGTGTTACATTTACATATTGCAAGATTGATATACATACGGATATTGTATGCTTTGTGATGTAACCATATTGGAGCAAAATAAAACATATATTGCAATGTTTATTATTGAATTATTTCAATCGGAACTATTTGGGGTTCGTGTATTATTCATTCAAAGGTGGATGAGCTTGACTATAATAAGAAGGTATATGTATGACCCTTTATTCCCACAGATAAGAGGTGACTGCGAAACAAACAAGCGTGTAAACTGTGTCCTCTCAAGCCTGTCGGAATTTTTATTTATTCTTTCTTCTGTTATAGTGTTATATACCCACACTTTTGTATTACAATTTAAATACCTCTTATTATTTTCCCTTTTGAACTACAGATTCTATTTAAGAAAGATATTGTT